>NC_071265.1:11022500-11322500 GCF_023375685.1 Ictalurus furcatus | reverse complement strand
CTACTAAACTAAATATAGTACATGCAATCATGATGGTGCGATCCATTAGCAGCTGATGATGATGATGATGATGATGATGATGATGATGGTGGTGGTGTTGCTGGTGGTCCAGCTGTATTATTATTGACCTTTGTTGATGTTTGTAGTGTCTGCTCCCATCACCTCAGGTATTTTTAAATTAGAGCTATTTTTACTATTAATATCTATCTATTAATTAGATTCTTCATGTTTAAGCCACATTGCACACCATTCCAAGCCAGCACAAAAAGGTAACTGCAAGGACTAGAGCCACAACTGGGATCATATTGCTGTGAAGTAATGATTTAAAAACAATTTCTGTAAAACATTTCTTTTACTATTGCTTAACACAGTATTCGTTGGGGTGACATATTGCCACATATCATAGCTGTAGGTTTGGGTAGGTAGGGAAGTAAAAGTGTAGTTTTATTACTTTTTTATTACAGTTTTCTGATATCATAAACCATGATAAAAGCAATTATTGTGATATTAAAATATAATATCACTACATGCCCTAGAATAAACCAGAGGGACAACCTGTTAGACATCTTATCGGTCTTGTGTCCCAGCTTTTCTTTTCAGTCATGTTGTTTCTGCTTCACGTTTCTAAGGACAGTCAGGCTAAACGTAAAAACAGGGTGAGAGAAAGTGAAGGAATTGACATCAATGATTCCGTTTGGGCCTGGGACTTTGCCCATTTTGGAAAAAGGGAGAGAAGAAGGGAAAGCAAGCGTTGGTATGAAAATCCTCCATAGTACATAGGCTTAAATGATCTCCTCTTTCTAATCTGCGACCACTTATCTTATTCTCAGAGCGTCTGTTTACAAAGAGGATCACATATTTAACTTGGGTTAAATGATTTGTGGACAGATGTTGTTTGAACAGCCTGATGTATCTCCCAATCTACTACATGTTTTAGAAATTTGTGCTTTTTCTGTATGCAGTTGCTTTACTATGAGCAGGACATTCCTTCAGTCTCTGAGCATGCTACACGGATATGGGAGCCTCGTGTATGTGGAGTGCTGTCTTTCAGTTCAATGTGTTGCAGCATGTAGTAAATATCCCAAGGGTAAACACAGTGATGTGTGTGGTCATGTGTGTGGCACCATCTGTTACACAATGATATATGGAAGAGATTGTGATGCTTTTCATACATAATGCTCTTCTCCCTGCTTACCCTTTTACATCTACTCTGTCAGGCTCATTTTTCAGTTTAAATAAGCAATTTGGGCTTAAATTATTCATGTGTAATTGCTCTACTAGTTTGAGTAGACAAAAGCTCCATATGCATGAAGACTAACCTGGCTTTTACAGAAAACATCCTAATTTTTCATCACTGATACTCATAAAACTGCCAATATTACTGAGGACCGATGTTCAGCTTGGGAAAAATATCAAGTGTTTTTGTCATGAAGATACAGTCAAGCAATGTAGGGAACACGTAAAAAAGAATTTCTAATAGAGCTTCAAATGTTTTATTTATTTTACGATAATAAATCTATTATATATATAATACATTTATTAAATGTGCTCAATTCAAATGGTCTCTGTTTGTGGTTACATTTGATGTGTAGATATTAATAATGAATAATTATTTAGATATTATTCATATTTATTTAGATATTTATTATTTCTATGACTGCATTTACATGTACCTAATCTCCACTTGTGCCTCTTAAATGACATAAACTCTTTTTGCTTGTGTAATAGTCATGCTGACTTTGCGCTGTCACAGGGCTATTAAGAAAAGACTGTGTGAAGCATCTGAACTTTTATAACCCCACAAGATAAGAAGTTGAAGATCAAACCAGCCATGTGGGAAATTCAGCCTTCGCAAAACTGCCAAACTTCATGTGACTTTTTTTCCCCTCTTCTTACTTCTGTTTTTGTTTATCAAAAATGCGATATTCTGAAACAGATGATAGCATTGTTGCCCAGTCCAAGGATTTTTTTTTTTTTTTTTTGAGAATACCTATTTTTCTCAAAGAAACCTGCAATTATTAGAAATGAAATTTTGACACTTTGATCGTGAGAGCAGGAAAGAAACCTGCACGCAAAGTTCTAGTCAGATTTATGAGGCAGTTACTTTATAATATTGCTCTTTCTTTCCCTTTCTCCTCTTGTTTATTGCATTGGCTCACACAAACTCTTGCACATTAGGACTTCATTACCTCAATGTTGATCCTCTGACCTTAAGTTGATAGGTTGCATTCTTTTCAGTTCAGATAACTCTTCTCCATGGACAATGATTCATATTACTTGATTACAAAACATTTCTGCACATGCACGTGTCCTTTTTGTTCAGTGCTAGACCAATAAAATGTCAAACTCAACACTTCTTATGTCTTATATTGCACGTTTTATACACTACAACGCTGCTTGAACTTCGTTTACATTTGACATATCTGAGTACACAGAGTTGCCAGCATTGAGGTAAGAAAGACAGGAAGACGTGTTCCAAAAATAGTCTGCTTCAGCGCTACTTTGGCTAGCTGCACCTCAGATTGTGTGGGCTGATATACAGAGTTAGAGCAGACGTGCGCAATACCATTCTCGAGTCCTTTCTTTTTCCCATCATTGTTTAGGGTGTTACAGCAGAAGCACAGTTTGACATGTTGAATATCGGCGATGACAGTACACCATGTGAACAGTAATTTCACGAGAAAACCACACAAAATGCTGCGAGCATTGTGGAGTTCAAGAACTTACTCTCAGTCTTCCGCTTAACACCAACTGACCTACTTTGTAAAAAAAAAAAAAAAAAAAAAACACCCTTGTCTTGCCTGAAGGAGGAAACGGATTCAGCTTTATAAATTGATTGTGTTTTGTGGGTTTTCACTGATCACTTGATGAGTTTTGCATTATGGAGACAAGAGTTTTAACATACTGATATAACTGGTGACACCTCACAATTAAACTGGGGGAAAAAACACCTTAAAGTCTATGCATTATTAT
This sequence comes from Ictalurus furcatus, assembly GCF_023375685.1. Lineage (NCBI taxonomy): Eukaryota > Metazoa > Chordata > Actinopteri > Siluriformes > Ictaluridae > Ictalurus > Ictalurus furcatus. Next base: position 11,319,527 of record NC_071265.1, on the reverse strand, counting down.
AAATATAGCGTATGTGACTGTCAGCTCTGAATACAGAATCCTATTATATCACATATTGTAGTATCAACATAACTTTAATCTTTAAACGCATGGGTGTTTCTGTGTTTGTACACACCTCAGGTGATTAAATCAGCACTTAAATCTCCCAAAAGCTTCACTAATAGTGTAACACCATCAAATCAATGTATTGACAAGAACTAACATATATATATATATATATATATATATATATATATATATATATATATATATATATATATATATATGTGTGTGTGTGTGTGTGTGTGTGTGTGTGTTAGTTCTTGTCAATACATTGATTATATATATAAAATATTCTAGTTCTTCTCTAGTTAGTTCTTATAATAATATAACAAGTATAATAATACTTATAAAGAGATATGTTGTCAGGCGCTAGGACCATATCACATATTTACAGAGAGTATTATTATTCACTACTAATTGTTGCTTGTTTTATATATATATATATATATATATATATATATATATATATATATATATATATATATACACACACACACGCACACACACACACACACACACACACGCATATATATATAGAGAGAGAGAGAGAGAGAGAGAGAGAGAGGTATAAAATGAAAAGAATGAATGAAAAATCTCAACATCTAATATGTTTCTTTACAAGAATATAGTGAAAATGACACTAATTCTCAATAATGGAAAATAAAGTGAATGAGATGAAAGATATATATGCGATATATTTGATAGGTTTCATGGGAAGCAATATTAATGCAGCGTGAGTGAATAAAGTTATTCATGTCATCTGGATGGACTCACTTGACCCTTGTTTGTAATGTCTCTTGTAATACAGGAAACATTTTCTCTCTGGTATCTGCCTGTTTGAATCTGGCAACCCACTAAACCCACCCCAGGTATTCTCAAACCAGCAGGGAGAAGCATTTCTGAAATAATTAAGGCTCCGATTCCGCACAGCCAAATCAAGAGCTTGTTGAGCTCAAAAACAAAGAGCAGCGTCAACTTTTTTTCAGCACACTCGGGGGTTGTTTTAGGGCACACCGATGAGGCTGTGCATAATACCCGGCTGTAAAGCATCCAAGAGATTTAGTGGGGGAAACGTGTAATTTACGGCGGCCCCCTGCAGTGCCCAGCAACATCCGAATAACATAATTACTGCGAAACCTTGGCAAAAATAAGTGACCCATTTAGATAAAAAACAAATGGGAGGGTACAGCGATAAAGAAGCCTAAATCAATTATCAGTGAAATTGTGTCTCATTAGACACGGTCTGATTGGTACCTCTGGGTCAGATTTTGCGAGGTGGCAAGAACCTGCTCCATTATGAGGGCAAAAGGTTGATTCCTTATTTTATTTAGACTCCTTTTCGTGCAGCTTGTTACATTCCTGTTTGAATACAATAATCCTTATATATATATATATATATATATATATATATATATATATATATATATATACAAAAAATGATGATGCATTTCACACAGCACTGCTGTTTGAGTTGTTAATATGGATTCTAAAGTGTGTCAGAACTCATGAAACAAGAGTCTGCTTGTGCTAAATTGGTTGCTGTTTTGCACGGTTAACAAAAGTTTTAGCACTGGGAGCTTCTCCATGCTTTTTTTTTTTGTACATGAATGGCAAAAATTTCCCCCGTCTCTGAGCAAAATTTTTTCGCCAGCTTCAGCTCTCATTGTCAGCGAAGACTTGAGCCGGCCTGGTTGTCAGACGAATGATGCAACTGTGCTGTAACATCTGCTGCAGGAGCCTACACCGAGACCCTCTCAGTTCCTCTTCAAAAAAGCCACTTTTTGTGTTATGAAGATTGCAGGAGGTTTTTCCTCCCTCGTTGTCCATACAGGACTAAGCTCTTAACCCCTTTCTTCATGTCATTTATTGCTCATTTTGAACTAGAATTGTTGTCCCTTTATTGCTGAGCTCCTCGCATGTCTAGTTGCTGTTTGGGATTTAATGTTTGGGTTAGACATATTGAAAAGCAGGCTGTTACAGCTGAAATGTTGCTTTAGGATACTGTGAGTCCTATTAACCTGATCAAAACATCTGTGCATGAACTCACAAACGTAGAAGGATGCCTAGCTCAAGGATTGATTCATTATAAACATAACATCAGACAGGGCTGAAATATGCTTGGCTTAGACGTAAGGTGGAATGAGAATGTAGTTTTAATGTGGTGTTATTGTGCTACATTAAAATGATTGAATAGCTTCAGATTTGAGCTTATGAATGCGTTATAAATATACTATATCACGGCTTTGTATCTGAGCTTAAAAGCTGTTGATTAATTTTCTATAACAGCAGCTCTGACAATAGTGCCAGCTGTAATCATAGTCATTAATGCACTTGTATATTTAAATCATAGGTTAATATTAATGCACTTGTATATTCAAATCATACGTTTATATTAATGCACTTGTTTAATATGTGATCAATTCTTACAACACATTCACGTGGACATGTATGGCAGATGCCCCTCATAATCTAAGACTAATATTAAACATGTTAAAAATAAAATTATTTAAACTTACACTTAGCTTTTACTTCCCAAAGATGTATAAGCTTGAAGCTTTCTAAAAAGAGTCTTTTATTTAACATTTATGGACAGAGTCTATTAGCGCTGTAGTAGCCATTATGTATTCTGACACAGGAAAGTCTTCAGGACAGAGGACCTTGCACTGTCTGGCTTTTCAGCATCATGACAAGCTTCTTATACATACATATATATATATATATATATATATATATATATATATATATATATATATATATATATAAAACTTCAAGAGACAGGGAATGACTGTTTGTAGCTGCTATAATGTAAGTTATAACAGGAACAAACTTGTCTCGTTCAACGTTAAACATATCTATATAAATGTTAAAATACAATGTGTCATTGTCTAATTAAATAAAAATGGTAATAGTTGGCAAATTGGTGGTAGTTTAAATGGTGGTATAAAAGGAATAACACACTTCAGAGTAGTATATGACATCAGCTCACATCATATCACCCCTTTGTGGATTATTTTCCTATAGCAACGCACCCTGTTGTGTCTTATTTATCTCATTTATTAATATGTGCTTGAGCACAATGCATTAATCTATATGACTGAAAGTTATTTTCAGTAGATTTTGGCTAGTTCATGTCTGAGCTTTTTGCAATGTTTATGTTGAGATTATGAAGTCAGTGCCTTCTAGATGAAATTGTGTCCAGATTTTCAGAAACCATGTGCTGACATGAAGCGTTCTCTGCACCCTGATCGATAAAATCTATTTCCCCGATAGTGAAAGTGCACTTTGTGCACTCATAGAAGGGTAGATTGCTTTCAGTGATGAAAGGAAGCAGCGAGTGTCAGTATTGTTATCAGTCAGGTTTGAGCCTGTTTTTGTCACAGTGGCATGACTTGATGCATGTGTAGTGAAGGTGGGGGGCTATTTCTGTGGTTCCTGCTTCTCTATTCATCACATCATGTTTTTTTTTTCTGAGCAGTTTAATACACAGCGTCTACTTGTTTGTAATTCCCTCCCATGGAGATTTATTAGCTTTGCGGCTTAGTATCAAGTAAATGTCAGCATATCGCTTTTGTATTCTGTCAAAAATTATATTTAACAAAAAAAAAAACACACACACAGTGAAGAGACTCTTTATTTTACACATGCAAATAGTGTGCATAGCATGTGTCTAGAGAGCATCGACTCTGGAAAGAGCTGTAGGAGTGTCAACATGAGTCATGGTCAGACGACTGAAGAGACTCAATCTCACCCATGCACTTCTCACCTCTGCACAGAGGACTTAAGTGCTTAGAGTCAAAGTTCATATTGACATTGATGTTATTCTGATTTTCTTTTTCACATTGACTCTGGGGAGGTTTTTTTATCTGATGCCCCAAGCTCTTTTTTTTTTTTTTTTTTTGGAAGGGATTTATCTGTATGCGTATTTATCTGCCACCAATATGTTACTACCAGTGTCCAATATGTAACTAATATTTTTTGCCACTGTTGATGTTTGCTATCAGATTTCAATGTGTTTTTGGTGAGAACATGCGTAGGAATTTTGGCTCACAGTGTGCAGTATTTTAATTTAGTTTCTTAAACCCTTGTCAGATGGCAGATTGAGGTAGGGACGCAAGCAGTTGGAGAGTCGGCAGGACCACACCGCAATTCTTCAAATCAGACAAAGCCTTGACAAGGACGTAAAGCTGGTGTGTTCCAGCCACCTACGGTGTTGCAGTCGTGACATTCCGTTTCTGTGGTGAGATTGTGAGGCTCTCTGCGGTTTGCCCCTACATTTTTCTCCAACTCAATTCAGCCATTTCTTTTCTTCTTTTTTCTTCTTCTTTTTTTCTTTTTTCTTTTTTCACAGGCAAGCAATCGCTTGAATGAAATACAACTTGAATATTCATTAATCAACCTCTGTATAGTTTACTGCAGGATGCTCCAGTTTGAAGTGGAATTAGATTGGGACCGTGGTGTGAGCCATGCCGCATCAGGGTGGGTGCATGTGCACACATCAGCACAGGATGTCACAGGTTCGAGGTGCACTGCTGGGGAGTGTTGTGCCACTTCCTCTCCTAGGTATGAGCATGATGACATTATAGAGGAGTGGGAACATTGATGCTGAACCTTGAGAGTGGGTGGTGTGTATGTGTGCATGTGCGAGGGGCGGGCAGGGGGGATGTGAGGGGGGGTGTCTGTGCACACAGCTGTCCTGGCATCACTCGACTTCCTCAACTAAAAAGCTATAACTGTGTTATCATCAAGTGTTTAGTTATATACTTGTGGAGCAGGTTAAATATTTTAATGTATGCTCAGAGTATCAAACAGCTTCAAAATTGCAAGGACAAGACCACAAGCTCTCAAATTTCTATTGAACAATTTACTGCGAGATCCACAAATAAACAGATATTAATAACTAACTGATACTTTCATACTGTTTAACTAATACAAGAATTAATCCTTAGTGTATCAGGAAATAATAAAGCGCATACATTGCTTTACCCCTCCCAGCCCTCACCCCCAATTTGAAATTTTCCAGTTTTTCTATTGTTACAGACTACAATTGAAATGGACTGTTCGTTTCAGAATGCTCTTTAACAAACTCCAGGGTCTTCCAACCAAGGTGAATGCTTATGTACTCATAAGTTTTTCCCCCCAAACTATATTGATTTCCCCCACTTTTTATTCTTTTATTTTGTGTGCATTCATGACATATAATCCTGATTAAGTGAATTTCAGTTCCAGTTTGTAATACTACAAAATATGTGACTAGCATTATTAATAAAGATCTTTCCCATTATATAGATGTTAATTAACCCAAGAGTTATAATAATAATATAATATATAATAATGAAAGCTTAGGCAATTTTTCAACAAAAATTTGGGTGTATTTTGGTTTCTTACACCTTCCTACCTAAATAAAACCATAAAAGAAAATACACTCACTGGCCTCTTTAAAAGATCAGAAACCATTTAGCCCAGATTTAACCCAGTGTTTTTCAAATGCCCAGTTTCATTGATCCTGTGCCCACTGTAGTCTCAAATTCCTGTTCTTGGCTGACAGGAGTGGAACCAGGAGTGGAACCCGATGTGGCCTTCTGCAATTGTAGCTCATCAGCCTCAATGTGTGACATCGTGTGTGTTCTAAGATGCTTTCTGTTCACCACAGTTGAAAAGAGTGGTTATTTGTGTTTCTGTAGCCTTCCTTTCAGCTTAAACCTGTCTGGCCATTCTCCCCTGACTGTTCACATCAACCAAGCATTTATGACCGCAGAACTTCTGCACACTGGATGTTTATTGTTTTTCCCACCTTTATGTGTAAACTCTATAGACTCTGTAGACTGTTGTGTGTGAAAATCCCAGGAGATTAGCAGTTTCTGAAATATTCAAACCAGCCCGTCTGGCACCAACACTCGAAGTTAGGCCTTAAAAACCACTTTTATTAGCATATACTGCAGTAAATATTGTATACTTAATGTATCAGCTTCCTGTGAGATCTTCAGCACATCCGTTTATATAGTACCATTATTTGGATTTGATTCTGTTGTCTTAAAGCGACTTATTAGCTTTTAAGTGTGAATTGTGTTATGGTATTTAGACCATCCCAAACTACCTGAGCACACTCTACAGTAGAGTAGTTACAGTATTAAGTCACAGTATTAATTAAGAGAATTGAGTTAACAAGATTACCGTTATTAATATTTATATGCGACTTATTTGGCATGTACAGTGTACACTTCATTACTTCCTGATGCGCTAAGGATTAGTGCATGTATAAGGAAGTCCTGTAACAGTTCTCTTCTGGCTAAGTGGCCTCTTGTTTCAAGGTGGAATGAAACTGAGAGTAAGAGGTTAGGCTGCCTAGCAGTTTTTCTGTTTTGCTTGCAGAGGATCTTATCGTGCAGGATGACCTGATGTGCTGCGACTTATCTTCTTGTCCACGAATGTAAAGGGCATACAGCCCGGGTCATCACTAATGAGCAGAAAGTAGCAACAATTCAAGGGGCTCACAGCAGGAGCGAAGGCATAACAATTCGATGTTGGATAGGATGTATGATTATATTGTATTTAATATATAAAAATTCAATGTGAAATTAAAGGTGGCCCAGAGACATGTTCTTTCAGGGAGCTAGAATTGACATATCTGTATACAGCCATGGTGTAATCCATGTTTGGAGGAGAAAGCAGTGAAACCCTAACATACTCCATTTCCAAACAGACTGCACAGTAAAACTTTTTATTTTTATTTTTTATAATTACGCGGCACAATGGATATGGCACCAAATAAATACCCTTAAAGTAAAGTTCTCTTTTGGCTCTCCATTATAATATCCATGGACTGATTTAGTTCAACAAGTGCAGTCATACATATATCAGTGAAAAACACTAACAGCTTTAAATTATGAGAATTCCAGAAAGGCACTCAGGAAAGAAGCTCTTATAAACTGTTATAAAACATATGCAGCCTTGGCTAACATGTGGCAGGTGACTATAAGATTGTCACAGCTATAAGATTGACCTGCCTGCTAAAATTCAACTGGAGTGTGTTCACATTTGCATATTTCCGGTGTTTTTACTCACTGCTGTTGAATCGTTTGTGTTTTCAAACACATACATTATGTATGTGTTTTTAACTTGAACTTGAACTATGCAACATTCTTTTCAAGTCACAGTGGAGTAGAAAGAGAGTTTGTTTAGCAAAATCTGACATAATCTTCCTCCATTGCTGTTGTGGCGTATCTGCCTAAACACCTTCCCAGGAATCAGCCAGGAGGTTTGAGGGAAACTTACTGTGATAACCTGTTTGTTGACCCCTCACAACTTTGTGGGAAAATAATACATGGAGTAGGCATAGGGAGATAGTAATAAGCAAGTACAGCCCATATTTCTGGTCTTGGAATAGGAGCAGTTTGGATAAATCAAAATACAATCATCAAGAATTTCACTGGAACAAAAATATTGGCTGCCTAACATGCATGACAGAGAGAGCGAGAGAGAAAGAGAGAGACAGAGAAGGAGGAGTGTGTGGTGGTGTTTTGTAAGGGGGTGTGGGGAGGTGTGTCTGGAAATTACCCAGGAATGCAGTCAGTTGGTGTTTTAGATTTGGGTCCTTTTTTTTCCCAGGAGCTCCTATCAGAACTGTGCCACCTGGTGGATAGCAGGAAACTGTGAGTCTCACATGCTAAATTCTCTGCTCAAGACAGTGATTTTCCCAAGTCAGGGAGGATTTATGTAACTTGTCACATGCTTAAATTGTATCAAGTTGCACCTCTCGTGCTTCTTCGTTACACAGTCATGATTCATACTGAACTTTTGTAGTGGTGGCTTTGGGTTCTCTGAAACTTTCTGTACTCCCCTACTTCACTGTGTTATGGGGAAGAGAAGAGATTAGCATGCGGGTGCCAAAAAAGAGACTGTAAACAAATGACTGGCTCCTTTTTTTTTAATGCCATTACTTCATCCAATCACATTTCTGTAAACAGCTCACCACCCACTTATGTCAATAATACAAGTTTGTATACTGTTTATATACCAATTAAGATTCACATTTCTTGTTGATAATAAGTTAAATATTGTTATTTATACATCCCCATATGTATATATATATATATATATATATATATATATATATATATATATATATACACACACACACACACACACACACACACACACACAGTATCTTACAAAAGTGAGTACACCCCTCACATTTTTGTAAATATTTGATTATATCTTTTAATGTGACAACTCTGAATAAATGACACTTTGCTACAATGTAAAGTAGTGAGTGTACAGCTTGTGTAACCATGTAAATTTGCTGTCTCCTCAAAATAACTCAACATACAGCCATTAATGTCTAAACCGCTGGCAACAAAAGTGAGTACACTCCTAAGTCAAAATGTCCAAATTGGGCCCAATTATCCATTTTCCCTCCCTGGTGTTATGTGACTTGTTAGTGTTACAAGGTCTCAGGTGTGAATGGGGAGCAGGTGTGTTAAATTTGGTGTCATCGCTCTGATACTCCCTTATACTGGTCACTGGAAGTTCAACATGGCACCTCATGGCAAAGAACTCTCTGAGGATCTGAAAAAAAGAATTTTTGCTCTACATAAAGATGGTCTGGGCTATAAGAAGCTTGCCAAGACCCTGAGACTGAGCTGCAGCACGGTGGCCAAGACCATACAGCGGTTTAACAGGACAGGTTCCACTCAGAACAGGCCTCGCCATGGTCGACCAAAGAAGTTGAATGCACGTACTCAGCGTCATATCCAGAGGTTGTGTTTGGGAAATAGACGTATGAGTGCTGACAGCATTGCTGCAGAGGTTGAAGGGGTGGGGGGTCAGCCTGTCAGTGCTCAGAACATACACCGCACACTCCATCAAATTGGTCTGCATGGCTGTCGTCCCAGAAGGAAGCCTCTTCTAAAGATGATGCACAAGAAAGCCCGCAAACAGTTTGCTGAAGACAAGCAGACTAAGGACATGGATTACTGGAACCATGTCCTGTGGTCTGATGAGACCAAGATAAACTTATTTGGTTCAGATGGTGTAAGCGTGTGTGGTGACAACCAGGTGAGGAGTACAAAGACAAGTGTGTCTTGCCTATAATCAAGCATGGTGGTGGCAGTGTCATGGTCTGGGGCTGCATGAGTGCTGCCGGCACTGGGGAGCTACAGTTCATTGAGGGAACCATGAATGCAAACATGTACTGTGACATACTGAAGCAGAGCATGATCCCCTCCCTTTGGAGACTGGGCCACAGGGCAGTATTCCAGCATGATAACGACCCCAAACACACCTCCAAGACGACCACTGCCTTGCTAAAGAAGCTGAGAGTGAAGGTGATGGACTGGCCAAGCATGTCTCCAGACCTAAACCCTATTGAGCATCTGTGGGGCATCCTCAAACGGAAGGTGGAGGAGCAGAAGGTCTCTAACATCCACCAGCTCCGTGATGTCGTCATGGAGGAGTGGAAGAGGACTCCAGTGGCAACCTGTGAAGCTCTGGTGAACTCCATGCCCAAGAGGGTTAAGACAGTGTTGGATATAATCAAATATTTACAAAAATGTGAGGGGTGTACTCACTTTTGTGAGATACGATATATATATATATATATATATATATATATATATATATATATATATATATATATATGCACACACATACAGTTATGTGAAAAATAAGTACACCCCATGGAAATGCTTTTTCAAACTTTATATTAATAATATATTAATATAGTTGACTCTATCAAATGACAGATAAAATTGACATTTTGTAGCAATATTCACAATTTAAATAAACAAAAACAGATAAGTCACATAGAAAAAGTAAGTACACCCCTACATTTATCACACCTTCAAATCCATAGAATTAGAATCAGGTGATCAAGATTGGGTGTCAGTGATTAGAACCTGCTAAAGGAGTGCAGGTGGAACCTGTTTTATTTATACCCCTCTCAAATCTAGTGTCTTGTGTTCCCTTTGCTATTGAGGTGTGTGGTGTCATCATACCAGTATCTAAAGAGTTCTATAAGGCCTTCAGAAAAAAGTTTGTGGATGCCTATGAATCTGGCAAGGGATTTAAAAAGATCTCCAAAATATTTGAAATACATCATGTTATGGAGCCATCGATGATAGTAGTGATGAAGGGGAGGAGGTCTTGTAAGATGCATGAGAGCATTGTGGAAAGGATTGGATCTAATGGGTAGCTGGTAGGATTGCAGGATGACTTGCAGGATCTCTTCTGTTGCTAGATTAGAAAAATATGCCAGTGAAGGAGAAGGCAAATACTGAGTGTGTAGTGTAGGAGTTGGGGTAGAAGTGAAGGTCTGGCAGTTTTTTTCAATCTTCCCATCATAAAAGGTGGCAAAGTCTTCAGCAGTCAGGGAGGACAGAGCAGGAGGAGCTTGGGTTGAGAAAAGATGTTGTAGAGCTTGCTAGGATCTTGTGCAGAAGTTTCCAGCTTTTCTTTGTAGAAGGCAAGTCACTTCAGATGAGAATTTGGACAGGAAAGTGTGGTAAGAGGCAAGATATGTGTCAAGTTGTGATTTTTTCCACTTTCTCTCTGCTGTTCTTAATTCTCTCTGATTGCTGCATAACACATCCGATAGCCAAGGAACAGGCCACAAAATCTTCCAGGGTTTAGAAGATAGAGGGCAGAGGAGGTCCATGGGTGAGGAAAGTGAGGAGAGGAAAGTGTAGGGTATGTACCCTCCAATGGTAGGGAGGAAAAGTAGTCAGGGTCTGGTAGGGATGATAGGGTACAGGAAGCTATGAAGGAAGGAAGATAGAGTGGAGGTTTCAACGAGTGGGAGCATTGTAGTATTGATAGCTGGCTTTAGGCAGGATAGTGAGAGTGATGGTGAAGGACACCAAGTAATGATCAGAGATGTGGCGTGTGGGCGTGAGGGATGTCGAACTCATGGTTGAATTCCCAGGTTAATGCCCCTACAAAGCGTGACTGTATCAAGATGTGCTCTTCCATGTTCTCTTTGGGAGGGGAAGGATATAAGTGTGAAAGGGAATCTGCTTTCGTGTTCTGGGACCTGGGCGATATGAGAGGCAGATCTGAAATCAGACCAAAAAAAAAAAAAAAACAAGGCTCAGCATGCTTTAGTTTAGTTGTTTGGCAGCATTGATATATTCAAGGATGGGGAGTAAATCAAATTGTCTTCAATGTACACAATGACGAACTCGCCCATCATGTCTCTGAGGACATTGATGAAACTCTGGAACACCCAACGCACGCAAGAGAGCCCATATGGCATTACGCAGTACTCAATGTGGACAGAGGTGACAGCTAAAGGCTGTTTTCCATTTGGTGCCTTTTCTGATGCAGATTAGGTTATAAGCATTGCACAAATCGAGTTGAGTGAAAATCTTGGCTTCACAAAGCTGTTCCAGTGCTGCTGGGACAAAGGGCAGAGGACAATGATACTTGACAGCGATTTGGCCTTAGGCCACCCCCTTTTTTCTGCCGACAGGATGAATATACCCTTGTTTCAGGGCATGCTTGATGTATTTGTCCATAACTTGGCTTTCTTTGGTGGAAAGGGGGTAGATACAGATGCAGGGGGGCATGGCACCTGCTATGAGCTCACGGTGTCGTCATAGGTATGGTGAGGGGGAAGGCCATTGGCCTTATCCTTGCAGGATACTTCCTTGAAGTCCTGGTGATTTCTCTCTCAGCCCAGGAGATTTGTGGTTCATGTGTGTGTATCCAGGGGAACCCCAGCACAACTGGAAACTTGGTCATGACTGTGATGAGCAGTGTAATGCGTTCTTGGTGCAAGGCACTGAGAGGTTCAGTACAATGGGTTTGACCCACCTATGGGTTCAGGGCCCCTTCCATAGCTTGGATGTTCAAGGGGTGTAGGAGTGGCTGGCCCGTCATGTTTAGTCTTTCAATTAATGCACATTGCTAAAGTTGCCGGTTGGGAGTTGTAGTTTAGGGTGGCCATCTTTATAGGCTGCGATACATTTTGGGGGTTGTAGTGTGACACCGATTTCGGTGTATTGTATTCGCATACAATATGAAGGTTATACCCTTTATTCATAAGTTGTTCAGGGCAGCAAGATCAATTTGAATGCAATTAAAGTGGCTTTTTTACTACCCTATATACGAATTTCCTCTTTAGAGACCTTCACACCACTAACACAACTAACTTTATTTTCCAGTCCCATACCTTTTTGTGATCTATCATTCACCTATGTAGAAAGTGAATGAGGAGTTAAATGTAGGGCCCTAGTCTTTGTGAATCACTGATTAATAGAATTAGCAACCTTCAGCTGAAAGAAGCTGAGGAGTTTAGTAGTTTAGTGAGGAGTAGTTCAGTCCAACAAGTGCCCTCTTCCTTGGTTATTATGTTAGTTGTAGTATGAGTTCCCATTTAGATTTTGTTTTGGAGACATTACAGTATCTCCAGGAAATTAGGGTGTGGTAAAAATGTGATATGAGTCTCTTCTGAGTTAGAAAGAGTCTCAAGAGCCTTTCCCATGAAGACTTGGGAGGAGGTGTGGGAAATGAGACAAAATATTTCCATGCACATCAACAAAGCTGAAAGTAATGATGCAAGTGGGTATGAATCAGAATTTAGGTTAAGCATAATGATGCACCTGTGCAAAATATGTTGCTAAATAAAGATAAAGATCACCACAGGGTTTAATGCCAGCTAATGTCATAGGACTTATTACCAGTTACCTAGTGCAAATGTTGAGTCTTGAACAGAACTTGGAAAAGATTATTAGGAACAGGCCCTCTAGTGCATGCAATTCAATTTAAAGGGAAAAAATGGAATCCACTTAAATCCACAATTATTTTTTTTATATCGTATAGCAGACAGTGAAAGGGAGTAGAAAGCAAAGCAGGTAAAGAAGATGACATGCTTGGAATTTTAATGAGCAGCAGTTTATTCTAGGGAATCTAAGCAAATAATTCATTTGCTTAGTCAGTTTTTGACCGTTAGCAGCCTGGTAATGAGATCAAATGTTGGAAAGTGCAAGGCCAATTTTTTTTTGTTGATGTCTGAAGGATCTCCTTTACAATACAAAGAGACTTTCCTGCATAATGTTTGTGCCATTAATTTGATTTGGGCAAAAAGGTAAATTTATAAAGGTAAACATTTTTGCTAAGATATTCATTTTGAAACATTGCCTGGAAGAGATAGAGGTCAGGTTCTCTACCACAAAAAATTAGCTTTCATATATCAAAAATTTCCTGAAGAGTGTGCAAAGATTGTGAGACATTACAGAATGGATTACACCACAGAAGCAGCGGAAAGTGGGTGACATAGATAAATTGAAAGGTTATCAGCATACAAACATACCTTGTGTTCACTGCTGTGTAATAGTGGAGGGAATTTTTTTGTAAATGACAAACATCAAAGCAAAAACAACATTAACTTGCACAGCAAATTAGTGAGTATTTTATGCCTATTGCACAATAAGCTGATTAATCATTATGAGCAAAGACAGGAAATGATATTTTGTTTAGGAAAGTATTCATTGCTTGGTGGTTCAGATTTGTTCAGTGAACAGTACAGGTCTACAAATCATCCAGCTAAAAGCATTTATATTTGCAAAAACGTCTTGGTTGCTTGTGTCAGTTCTGAGCCTTGTTTACTTTATAGTTCTGCATTTTGTGGTCCATGTTTCTTTTTAATTTGTCCCTGGCCCTTTTCACATTTTGTGATTATGGAGATTCTTATCCTAATACTATCTGAATGTATGTTGACTCCTGTTATGGACTATGGTTATAATTTTTGGTTTCAGCCCAATAAAGATCACACTGAGCGTATACACATGACCCACCTCTAACTATATGTTACAATCTTGAAGAAGAATATTAATATGTGATCATGTTTGGTCAAACATGACAGAAGAAATTAAAAACTGATATAGAATAATGGTTGAGGAACCACCAGGGAGATACGCATTTTTCAGCATGCTTATGGAAAAACTTTAGCAATTGTGCTAGATGTTTTAAGTATAGGATATACTTAACCTCTGAAAATACATTTCTTTGTATTATAAAAGACTTTTTTTAATGAAGTCCGATCTATCTTTTTAAGGCAGGTTCCTTGTGGGAACATTATATGGGCTTTAAGCTTGTTCAGATGAAGAAAACCCTTACAGCCTACAACCATACAAATCCCCTTACAACTGCCCTATTAATTGTCTGGAATCCATGCCAGCTCTGTGCCAAAAACCCATGCCACTCATGAGAATCATATTTCTAGGACCTGAAGCATGGTAACAGAGCTTGACCTATGTGGAGTATCCCTTCAAATAAATTAGTAATACGTTTTTAACCTCTGAAAAGACACAAACCTCGGACAGAACCTCACCGTTATATGTTCATGGCATCTGCTTGACACATGACTTCACGCATATATAGGATGACATTACTACACTACCCACACAGCTTTGATATGCTGACACCAAACTCACTGTTCCACCTTTCTTTTACTCTCATGTTTTTCTGTTCTACACTCTTCCCATCTATTTTTAATATTTCACTATTTGCACCAAGAAAACCTGCATTAGACCAACTCCTCAATGTTCAGACACATTGACACAGCATTTATGACATGCTAACAGGCTCTGAGCATTAAGCCAACACTGAAGTGGTTTGTGTGAAACATTCCTAGCGTTCACTACTAGAGTCACACGTATCAGTGCTCCAGCCTGACATTACATATGGGTTATGTGTGGGTGCTGATTTCATGGTTGCATCCATAATTTGAAGTGGTTATGTCCTCTATCAAAAAATCCAGTAGTCTAGTAATTCTTTTCATAATTGACTTTCAGTCAGGCTTGCTGCTTATCGTAGATAAGGGAGAATCTCACAGATAAGGGACAATGCATGTTGCATGGTCTCTGGTGACTCACACACATTTTGTTAACACCCTAGATGCTAGAGCAAACCCAAAGGGAAGGGGACAACCCTCTGCTGATGTGATAGCAGAGGAATTTTAGACCCAGATTGGGATGGATTCTGTCTCTTATTGTTTTGTTTTGTTTTTTATCAGAAAATATCTTTACAAGAACTTTGACAGGTGCTCTGACCACCTCCAATAGGGACTGCACCATAGCTAGTCGCCATTGATCTTGCAATTGTTTCTGGGGCAGACCCTTGTGGTTGGTGTTTTCCTGTATTTTACTGCATACGACAGTATAGCTGGGCTGTATGATCAGGTGGCACATTTGGGCAAACCCGGCAACTGAACAAATCATTTGACTGACTGGAAGGAAATGACTTGCATCAATGAGAAGGCTCGACAATATCAATTCAAAAGTTTTGTACATGGGCAGCGATGGCGGGTTGTGGTATTGAACGGGAAAGAAAAAAATTAACTAGCATTCAGTCATTTGCTGTTACTAAACCATAGGTTTCATCTCTGTCTTACACTATTCAGGAAAACCCCCTGGTCATGGTGAAGTGGTGTAGTCACATGAATCATTAATGAACATGTGAAAGATTCTGGGTATAGACGAGAGCTGAAGTGAGTTGACTGAGGATTAATAAATTGCAGTGCTCTCGCATAGCATACTCTCCACGAATGCTCTTTTTTGGAAAATAACTAAATAAATAAGAAAAACAAACTACTAATAAATAACTAAATAAATAAATAGATATAATAATCTGCCCTTGCTGTAATCCCAGTTGTTTTCCACCTCACTCCATCTCCAGTTTAATAATACATTTGAATGCGTTTGATTTAACAATCTCATGAAGTTCCCAAGCACATACCATGGATTACTATATTTCTAACACTGGTCTGCCAGATTAGAGTTTTTCATACATTGCTATGAAACTTAGTATTATAAACAGAACTGCTATGCAGCATTTTACTGTCACTGCTATTGCTATTGCTATTTATAACTTGTTGTAATAGGACAGTTTATATTACATCATTTCAGATGTCACTCTTCCAGTTATGCCAAGACATTATCACTTTAGGACTAAAAATTTTATCATAATATATTTTGCATCATTGCCTCTTTAGCTCTGTTACATCATATCTTTAGGCATTATGCCCATTCTGTATACTGGGCATAATGGCTTTAGCCACTTCGTGTTTCTCCTCATGGGTACTTGTTATGTAGTCCATTTACACTTGCCTCAGTCTGCAGAGACCCTCAAGGATAATTCAGTGTTAACAGGACAAATGTGTAACAGGCTGACAACAGACTTAGGCCATTGCACTTCACATACAAATAGATATATTTAACTTGACAGCAGCCAGACACATCCATTGCATTCAGGATGAGCAGTAGATGTTGACATATTATATATGGATCCTACACTTTACAGTCATATATATGAACACCTGACCATCACACCCATATGCTTGTTGAACATCCCATTACAAAGTTAGTTCCACTTTTGTTGCTGTAACCATCTCCACTCATTAGGAAAGTCTTTCCACTCGATCTTGGATTATGGCTGTGGAAACTTCTGCCTATTCAGCCACAAGAGTATTAGTGAGGTCAGGCACTAATGTCAGGCCAAAAGGTCTGGCACAGAGTTGGTGTTCTAGTTAGTCTCAAGGTGTTCAGAGGGGTTGAGGTCAGGGTTCTGTGAGGTCAGTCAAGTTCTTCCAGTCCAACCTTGGCAAACCACGTCTTCATGGAGCTCGGTTTGTGTACAGGGGCATTGCCATGCTGGAACAGGTTTGAGCCCCATAGTTTTAGTGAAGGGAAATTGTAATGCTACTCCATACAAAGACATTCTATACAATTTTGTACATTCAGCTTTGTGGCAACAGTTTAGGGAAGGCCCACATATGGGTGTGATGGTCAGGTGTCCACAAACGTTTGGCCATAATGTATATATATTGCCAAAGAAGATACTGTATAGTTGTAGGTTAAGATGTAAAACTTTCAAAAGAGGCCCTTTACTCCACATTCTAAAAAACATATGAGTTGAAACTTTCGTAATTTTTGTGATGTTGTAAGGTTAGTGTATTTAAGCTGTTTTATTTTGTAAAAGCAACTCAGGCAGAAAGTGACAGTCCATATTCTTTATTATAGATACTGTATGTAACTGTCCTTGAATTGTACAGTGTATGCGACATGTTAGTCACACATAAAATAGCTCATTTTCCTATACCTAAACCTACAATTGATATTTAACGATGGAGTCCATTACATATAAAAGTAGTTTTGCCATGATTTTTGCCTGTAATTTTTGCCTCTTCACCCTGAAATGCTCAGCATTGTACTTGGATTGGAATCTGTTTTGTAAGTTGCTTTAGAAACACCTGCTTTTATACACAGAAATAGATGTAACCTTGGTGACTTGTTTCCGTTGTTAAGGTTTCAATAAGCTAATACACTGGCATTATAAGAGATGTGGTTCTATATTAGGTTTATTTGGTGAAAGCACATTCATTCTGAAAAATGTCTAACTGTTACTTGTTTAAACATTACCTTCATGCACTAGTCACTTACATGAATCTATATAGATTGTGTTTGTGTGTGGAGTATAGTTTTAGAGACACAATTTTGTATTGTCATGTGTATTCCAGCAAACCTGGGAGTCCTTTCCATAATGTTTCTGCCCCTCTGTCTGTGCTGATGTCTTAGTAATTATAGGTGCAAAGAGTGTACATCACATGGTACAGTTTTGTCTAAATTAGTGTTGACAATTTGCACACAGGTTCCTGGAGAGATGGGGAGATGTTGTGCTAAAGATGAAATAAAATGATACTGCTATTGTTGTGATAATGGCTTGTCATAACCACAACGGGTGGCTTCAGTGAGATGCTGAGATGGTGTAATCTAGTGTCGCTCTTTGTGGTAGCAGAGTTTTGTGAGAGTGCAACACACACTGATGTGTGAAGGCTGCTATCAGCTTTCGTAGAGGTCACAGTGTCTTCATACATTAGCATTGCCTGCAATTTCTTGCTTTGGAGAATGTAGAGAATGGATAGTGTCTTTGAATGTTGTATTTAAGCTGTGCTGCATGTAATCAAACAGAATGCATTTATTGCATTGTATTATAATTTGCCTAAGAAACAAAATAAATATAAAGATTCAATAAAATTAAATTTAAAAGTTCACAATGCTCCATGTCTTGGCTAGATATCATGTAAGATTTTCAAGTGTTCGCTCATGACTACTGTACAGACTCAAAACATCAAAAGTCTCGCTGTGCTTCTGATATAAAAGGAGTCACATCTGAAACCGGGTTTCCTTTCTTCAGTGTCACAGATGACTTTGCACTCACGCATGCAAAAGCTGTCTATTTGTTTGAACTAGGGTCAATTGTAGAACAGTGAAAATATTACACTAAATAGTGATGAGAGGGTGGGGTAATATATACATATGTGATTTTTATTCCCCCAATATATGTTTATACAGCAGCCTTCTCTGGGTTACCCTTTGACTCTCTGCACACTTTTGAGCATAAATCCTGGAAAAAATTTCTTTAAGAGCCACAATCTGTCACCCCAGGGTGACATTTTATTGCTCAAAGGTTGCTCTTTGACAGCTCAGGAATTTAATGGTGATTGTCACTTGTACTTCATACAGGTATCAACTCTGTCACAGAAAAAATAGGTGATAGGAGGCACTTCTGTAAGTCGCGCTGGCTAAGTGCATCTGCCAAATGCTGAAAATGTAACTTAAATAAATTAAATTAATACAGTAGATGGATGGATGGATGGATAGACAGAAAGTGGGAAATGGGAAAGAAATGTTTATTTCTATATTTATTTATTGAAAACTTTAATTGGTTGCAATAAAGCATGAGAATCAGAATCTTGGCAAATCTGAGGAAAATGTTGGGGCTATTGAGATCTGCTGAAACTTATAAAGAGATGTGTGACTCTACCAGGGTGTTTGCCACAAGAGAAAAATCTGACAGGTAGGGGTTTTCATTATAACAATTGAATATGAATACATTATTCGGAATGAACAGATAAAGGATCCTGTACACATACAAATACAAATATTATGAATAGAAGCCGCATTCTTTTAGAAAGCTTGCCAGAAAGGTTCACAAAGAATAGAGGTGTGCATTGGGACTGGGAGGTCTAATCAGCCAATTAACTCAAAACACCTGCAAAGGTGGCTTTAATCTCTCAGTAAATTTATTTTGCATTTCATTTGGAAATCAAGGTTCCAGAGTCTGGAGGAAAAGTGGAGAGGCACAGAATCCAAGTTGAAGTCCAGTGTGAAGTTTCCACAGTCAGTGATGGTTTGGGGGGCCATGTCATCTGCTGGTGTTGGTCCATTATATTTTCTCAAGTCGAGAGTCAATGCAGCATTTACCAGGAGATTTTAGAGCATTTCATGCTTCCATCTGCTGACAAGCTTTATGGAGATGCTGATTTCCAGATTTCCAGAACACCTCAGCAGTGCCACAGGCTGTCTGCGTCCATGCCACGCCACAGTGATGTAGTAATTCATGCAAAAGGAGCCCTGATCAAGTATTGAGTGCATAAATTAACACACTTTTCAGAGGGTGGGAATTGAACCACCCAACCCTGGATGTGCAAGGCAAGCATGCTAACCATTAAGCCACCATACTTTGAACATTTAAATCTGAATACAGCTACAGATACAGATATTTTGCGCACTAAACAAATATAAATACAGGAATTGTCGTTGTATTACACCCTTAAACAACAGCCACAACAATAATATAATGCTCAAAGTGCTTTACAAGAGAGGAATAATGCATGAAATGCATTGACATATGACATGTCAAGAATGACATGAATGAATAATATCAACAAATGACATGAAAGAATAATAATGAAACAGTGATCAATTTGCTCAACATTGATGTTTGTTCAAAAAATTATAAGAAAATAAACAATTAGCGATAAACAAGATATTTCACAAAAATAATTAAAAGATAAGGATAAACATACAGTATGCAACTGAAAGACTATTAATAAAACCCTACAGCAAACAAGTGTTATACTGCTTCTTAAATGTGAGAGCTGAAGGTGACTGAACAAGTCCACATCCTGAGAGAATAGAAACTACAAGCAGCTTCACCAACTTTCTTGGTAATAGGAAACCTCAAGAAAGTTAGCAGCCATATGGATTTTTTATTTATTTATTTATTTATTTTTACAAATGTAGTCTTTTTGGCACTCTGCTACATACAGAGGTGCTACATCATTAAATAAATATTTAAGACTTTCAAAATCTATTCTAAGTGCTGCAGGTAGCATATGAACTCTTTACACATGGCCTCAGTTCTAGTTAACAAAAAAGTGAAAGCAATTAATATGTAGTGTATACATTTGTCACTTGGCTCACTCGAGGCGAAAGGTTATGATGGTTAAGGCTGAGGGTTACATACACACAAGCAATTTCATGTGAAGGAACGTATAATTTCTATAGGACGTACTATTCAAACCCATGTCACTGAAAACGTTCTGGCTGTGTGCATGAGAATGAGAAAGTCTCAGGCCCCAGCTGCAGTTTTATCTGTCTCGAGTTTGGAGAACACTGTGACCTCTTCCTGTTTCACTGATTGAGGGATTATTTCTTTCACACTACGGACTTTTTCACTAACTGTGTGGAAGTAACAGCTAGCAGTGAGTAGGTGTGATGAAATGATAAAACACTTACTGGAATGTGTTATTACATACTCCAGTTCATGTCCAACCTTGAGACAAAATGGCTTTCAAAGTCACTAAACATGTGCATGTAAGATAAGACTTATAAGTCATACACTGAGATAACAAGGGTTTATTCTAATGGAGGATGTCTCATTTGTTTACAAGTACTCTATACACTGCTAGTCAAAGGTTTTTGAACACGTGGAGTTTTCAACACCAAAGATGTTTTCTTATGTTTATTATAAAATAGTTAATGGCAGGGTGGTGTGATGCATTGCCACCTGAAAGTTGATTATTTTCATAACTTCCAAAGTGTTTTATTCCTGTTGTATGAGAGAGCAATTTGCCAACGATTACAGTTTTTTATTTATTAAAGAACGACAGTCATACCTTTTGAGACATTTTTGGATGGTTTAATGTTGTGGAACATTTGCAAAACAAGTTAGTTCCTGTTATCACTTACTTTACAGCGGCTATAAACAGTCATTCCCTCAACATCATCTGATTTTTCTCTTGTAAAAAATCAGATGATGTTGATTCTTGAAATGAATAAGACAGAAAAAAACACAACGTGTCATGTTACGAAGAAATCGAAAAGACTCCGTCCTGAAGAGGTTCCTGTGGTGAAAAACTTAAAGGAAAAGCTTTAATAACAGCATAACAGCATGCCACGTCATGTTTTAATCATTACTTTATATGTGTGTGTGTGTATATATATATATATATATATATATATATATATATATATATATATATTCTATTGTCAGAGGATCTTCATCATACGGGGAACACATTACTGCACATTCTGTTATAGATTTGGACATGATTTTATTGGGATCATCTCATACAGTGTGACGAGTAATAACGTTAGAAGGCAGCTGTAATCGCACCATCTAAGCCAGCTTTGTAGATACTGAGATTCACTTGCTAAATCCTTACACATGTTCATGTGGTGTGGCTACCATTTCTTTTTCGGTGCAGACAGTAAGGTATCATGGAGGCCTTTTCTACCTGGTGTACTGTGATCTTTTGTTTCCTTGGAAAGACTCCCATCATTAAGGAAGACACAACAATTTCATTTTTTAAATTTTTGTTGCTGTTGTTGTTTTTTTAATGGCCGCAGCATAATTGTATTCTCAAAAAAAATAAATAAATAAATAAAAATTGGTTGCAGATATGCACAAACTACTTATCAACTCACTGCTATTATGGGAACATAATTGTCTGTCTGGTGAGAACAAAGGAAGCGAACACAAGAACACATTCACCTTTCTCATTTCATGTCTTTTCTCCTCCTGCATACCATCGTATTCAAAATACATCGTGCTTTTTCATCTTCCTCCAGCGGGGTCAGACCCCTGTCAGAAGAATTACCTGCTGATCTGTTTCTCTGTTAGCATGTTTATTTTTCTTATCTTATCTCATCTTGTGTCTTCAGAAGATGATGAAGTTCACTTTGAAATATATTTGAACTTGCTTCAAAAAAACAACAACATCCTGCTGCACGGAATTTATTCACAAGACATCAGGCAAGCGTCAACACAGGGAACGTAATTCTACATCTAAATGCAAAGAGCTCGAAACCAACATCAGAACGCATCAATTGACTCCATGTCTCCAGACCACGTTAAGCGTTTGCTTCTTCCACTGTGTACCAATTTCAAAAGCCATGGCCTTAGGCGCGGATTGTCTGCGTTTTTCGATCCTGATGCATATTTACATGCTTAAACACTCAAATTAAAATTCATTAGCATAATCTTATGTCTAGATCTAGATGTGGAGTTGTTTGATTAGTCGCTTAAGGACATGGGTTTTTGTGTTCGGGTTGTGCACCTTCCACCTTTTCTCTTTCTGTCTTTTCATGCCTGTGTCTGCAAAATTATAGGCCTGCAATATAATAAATTCCATTTCTTTTTGTGTTCACAATGGACTTTATATAAAACTTGAAGTAGTGCATGCCATTTGGGTCAAAAATAAAAGCATTTTGACCTGCTCTTGGGTCTTTGACCTAGTCCATCAGTGACTGACTTTTAAACAGAAGAAATAACAAAAGAGCACGTTTATACACATGTATCTTTTTTTTTTTTTTTTTTTAAATATCTATAGATGATGTCTGTTTTATAGGTCCACATTTATTGATTAGCCTAATATTGGACTAAAACTGAACTCATAACAGTGTACAGTTTATATGGGTGAGTTCTGAAGGTTTAATTAGTGTCTGGAAAACCGTCCTAGTGTAGTAACTAGTTATGTGAATTACATATAAAGTCCTAATTTGATTCTAATACACGTTTTAAGAAATATAAGCGCAAGACACCAAGAATTATTACATTGTCGGTATGAAGCTATTCTGTATCCTCTTCACAATTGCTCGAGGTCAATTTCAAGCTGCAGAGGAAGTGGTATGGAGGTGTGCCGCTCACAACGCAGCGCATGTACA
This sequence comes from Ictalurus furcatus, assembly GCF_023375685.1. Taxonomy (NCBI): domain Eukaryota; kingdom Metazoa; phylum Chordata; class Actinopteri; order Siluriformes; family Ictaluridae; genus Ictalurus; species Ictalurus furcatus. The sequence continues at coordinate 11,296,479 of NC_071265.1, read as the reverse complement.
ACAGGATATCCGACCCTCGAGACGTTAGCCTAATGCTGAGAGATGATAAAAAAAAGAAAAAAAAATGACCCAGGAGACTCACATAACAGACTTGGTTTTATCATTTCATCTATTTTGATGCGTGTTGAACTTGTACAATGACAATAAAGGTATTCATATTTGTATTGTTTGTGTATGTGTGTGTGATCTTTAAAGTCTATTCAGAGCAAGTCATCTCTTAAAATACATTACACTAATGTTACTAGCACATGGTGCTAAAAGCCATGGAGTGTTTACACTATGTTTCCTATTGCTTACTCACCCTTGACGTGCCTTCTTGTAACTGTCCTACTTCACAGGCTGTAAATGTTTGTTATAGAAGAAGAAGTATTAATTGCTGTTTGATTGATGGCTGGAGAGAAGGCTTAATGCTGTGATGAGGGTAAATAGTTTTCATGTGGGTTTAAGGGTGTAGTTTTGATCAGCTCTCTGAGAGTGCGAGAGGGCAACGGGGAGACTGAAGAGGCACCACTCATAGGGAAAATTAGAAAATTGCCAGTAAGCAAAGTTGCAAATAAGCTGTCACACAGTACAAATGAGATTACCTTTTCGCCGTGCCCTGGAACCTGAATGCAGGGGGATACAGAGCCAGCTCTGGCAAAACAAGCACGATTGCCTGATTTATCTCCCTTCTTTATCTTCAAGTGGTGTTCTCACTGCTGTTTCTCCACGCAGGATGTGCAAAGCAGTTGCCAAAGTGCTTGGAGTCAGAGTTAATCAGGTGTCAACAACATCTAATGTGAGGCAGCACCTTGCTTTAAGCCAAATCTGCATCTTAATAGCCCTCATTTGTTGTTATCATGTGATTCAGACCAATTTTCTCCAAGTGTGGGGGTTGTTTAAACTAACTGGCGAATGTAGTCTATTACATTGTTGGACTCATGGAGATTGTTTTTTTGGCACCGTAGTTGTGTAATTGTCATGTCAGTAGTAATGGTACAGTGGCTTGCGTAAGTATTCACCTCCTTGAACTTTTCCACATTTTAGAGTGTTTTTTAGAGGAAAGGAAATTGGGATTATACGTCATGAATCTACACAAAATAGCCCATAATAGTGAAGTGAAAAGAAAATAAGTATTCATCCCTGTTGCTGTGAAAACCATAAATTAGCAACCAGATGCTATTAAAAGTCACATAAGTAGTTGAATGGGGATCATCTGTGCACAATTAAATCGCCATGTGATCTCAATACAAATACACCTGTTCCTGGAAGGCCCCGAAGTTTCAACAAGCAGCATCAAGTACCTCGGTTCGACTCTCACCAAAGATGGCAAGTATGTGAAATAAATCAAAACCAGACCATCCGCCACAGCACAGTGGAGGAAAAGCGGTGCAATGGCTGCCAGCATAAAAAAAAAATCCTGGCTGGACAATGCCAAAGTCCAGCTGCCCTGCTACAAGCTGCCAATGACATGGAACAGTTAAGAGCCTTCACTGCCACTTGCAGCCTGGCACGATGACAGTCAAGGGATTGATGATAATAATTAGTACATAAGAAATATAAAAGTCCTATCACTTATAACTGTTAACATTAGCAGCTAACATTATTTCATGAATTAATGCGGTGTGTTTTTTTCTGTTATTTAACCAGACTTTATGCATCTTCAATTTAAAAAGTGTACCTACTAGTGGTGTAACACAATGCTACTATCTGTATCTGTATCTGCATTTCTTAAGTACTTCAAATATCTAGTACATATATCTGCATTCTGATTTAAGCCTGAAATGGGGCGTGTCCTAAACTGCACATAAAATAAATATGAACCCTACCACTATACCCACCGAAACGCTGGAAATAAACTGGGTGGTAGAAATAGCAGCAATGTCTGCATGGTGTGTGAATTCTGGCTCTGACAGTTCCTCACAGTTCTGACATCCCTCAAGTTCATAACTGGTCTCAACTAGATATGTTTTTTAATCTCATTCATGCAGTTAGAATTTTTGCTTGTGTTAGGATATTTTCTAATGAATTTAGTTGGCTCTATTTCCCAAAATAGAAACAAACTAGTAGCATAATTTAAACCACTGCGGCGACCCTGACCAGGCAGGTACTAAGGATGTCGCACCTTTGTGTTAATGAACACTGTTTTTTTTTTTTGTCCCATAAGCTTCATATCTGACACTCACTTGCATACGTATGAAAGTAAAAACTTCTGTCACTCATGTGACGTTTTTGTTGCGTCCCATGGGATCCCTGTCCAGATGCACACCATTAGGCTACTTCTACATTAATCCAGATAGATCAGAAAACTGCATTTTTGTTTAAAAAGGCTCTCCATATAGACGTTTTCCAAAAATTGCTTGTCCACGCTAAAACAGCTGAAAATGCTCACATTCCTATACTGCCCATTTGTTAAAAACTTAAGAAGCTTTGGCCTGCGTCATTTCCCTGAGGTGTTTATTTAAACATGCAGTCTGAAGGTTGTGAACCGTGACAATCGTTAACAAAGCTATCAAACTGGATAGAAGGCACAACAACTGCAGTACAACATCATCCATTATCTTGTTTCTTTTGAATTGAGTGGGTCACATGACTGCGTCATATGACTAAAAATACATCATGGTATTTGAATATCTCCATTTTCTCAGTCCACACTACAATACAAAAACTGTGATTTCAAATTTAACCACTGGGAAGAGCGTCTTTGAAAAGCTCGGTTTTTGCTGGACAAAATATGGTGTCTCAGGGTGAATGAAAAGCCAAAATGTAGAGAAAAAGACGCGTTTTAAAATTTATCCGGATTAATCTAGACGTAGCCTTATTCTCGACCAGAAGCCCCATGAGTCTTACTGGCAAGGTTTCAAAAAACAAAAACAAAAAACAAGCAAATAAACAAACAAAAACAAATAGTGTGCCTCCTATCTGTATTTGTATTTTTTACATGTGTAAACTTTTTTAAATGGTCTAATTCCAATTGGGCTAAGTGCTGTATAGAAACGATTAAAACGTGTCCTTGTGTGTAAGAGCAAAAGTTTCCTTCGTAAGTGATTAAGGGCTCAATAATGAACAGAGAGCGAAGAGGCCTAAACCTGTTTGGATCATCTTATCTCGCCCTCGAAAGTTTTCTAATGTTTGTGTTCTTTATTTTACATTTTTGTAAGGTCTGTTTTTCTCAGTTATGCTCACTGGGAATGAGTGATATGATGTGGAGGAAATCTTTTCTCGTATATCTAGATATGGAGTGCAGTTAAAGTGCAGTTAAGATCTTTGCATTGAGAACAGAAACATGCAAAGAATATGCAAATAGCAGAGTGTGGCTGAGCACTATCTGAACAGAGCAATCCTCATCTCAAAGAGCACTGGCTGGAAAAAAAAAAACCCAAGAGATGAATGACATGGGTGGATGGAAAGAGACTGTTTGATAGATCAGTCTCAGCACAGTTGGAATCAAATTAATTTGTAACAAATATCTAGAATCATTAAAATGTCTTTATGGGTCATGACATCTAATAAAGAACTCTTACCTCAAAATAAACGCTTTCTTTAATCTCAGTGGGGGTTTTTCACTTCCATTAAGTACTTAAATATTTTTTAAAAAGCACTTTAAAAAATACCTATTAACTGAGTGATCTGTATAATGTTTAATCAGTATATATTAACTTAAATAAATTTGTAATTGAAAAAAATCACAGATCATTTGTAGCTACATATGTTCTCTTCTCTTTCTTCTTCTGGTGGTTTAAATGGAAGCTGGATTCAACACACAGTATTACTGGTAAAAAAAAATAAATTATAAAGGGTTGCCAGATTGTGGCTAACAAGTCGTTCAATTCTTTATTAAATTGCTCTGGAAACAACCTTTTGCTAGTAGAACTAATTAGTTTACATGTAATTTAGCATCACGGTTTAAACCAAAACTGGAAATATTAAAGTCAATGCAACAACTCTAATTTCTTCTTACTACCACTTTGTCTGTAGATGTGCATTTGCATTACATCAAACCTAACTTTTCATTAATAATTCATTTAAATGAAGTCAGTCATGATGGATCTAGAGTTTAGTCAGGAACAATGCATCTTGGATGGGATGTTGATCTATCGCAGGGAACCATGCACACACACATTCATACGCTCATACACATTCATACAGTCAAGTTCACCTAGCAGTATTTTTGGGAGGTGGGAGGAAACCAGAGAACCTGGAGAAAACTGACACTGAGAGAGGTAGTATATAGTATGAAACTCCACACAGACAGTTACTGGAGCTCAGGATCGAACCAGGGACCCTGGAGCTGTGAGGCGGCAATGCTATGCACAGCAAAAAATTTAATGGACAAAATGGAGTACAATTTTGTAAAGACTATGACTGGAAACTGGAAATGGCATCCCCTGATTTTCCATCTCACACTCTGGTGTTTGCTCATTTTAAAGTTCTTTTAAAATAGATGCACTGGCATTTTTCCTGCATGACAGCATCTAGAGCACCACTCCTTTATAACTGTGCACTTTAATGTGTGTGTGTGTGTGTGTGTGTTTGCACAATCACACTGACATGCTTATGAGGAACTTATTATTGCAGCATGGTTATTACAGACCACACACTGCCTTACATGGGCAACTTCTCTGGGGCTGGAATTTGCTCCTCTGACGTCACTGCCTGTTCCTCTCCCAGATTTGGGAGAAAAAAAAGTTGTTTCACTTTAAGTGGGATCTGAAACCCAGATTTCATAGAAAGCGAGGTAAGAGAAACATTGCGAAATGAACCGAAGCCTTTCCACCCTCCCTATATGTAATTTATCATTTTATGTTTGATCCTCTTGAGAATGTCACTTTGTTTCTTTCTCTGCATGAATCGTTCAACTTGAGCCGAATCGGAACCGTCGTGTTGCTGTGCGTTAAAAAGGTGAACGGGAAGGATTAAAGATGGAGGGCGTGGGCTTTGCACGGGATAGGAGGGCATTCTTTTTTAGCTCTTGCCTTAAAACTCCACCGTTTTACCCATTTCAACAGGGAAGTGTTGCTTTTGTGTGTGTGTGATATCACTCGATACAGCGCTGGTGTTGAAGCCGGAGACGCCTCGCTGTCCCTATGGAGCCTTACTGTTAAAAAGTAGCAAAAATGCGGAAGTAGAACAGCAGTGCAGATTGTATGGACGCATCTGGTTCATAGCAATGCGCCTTTCGTGTCTCGGTGTCCCCACTGTGATTGATTTCTTTAAGCGTTTTGGGGACCTTTTGTGAAATGGCGAATTTGAATCTTTGGTCATTGCGCGCGAGGAAGTTTGTTTGTTTGTTTGTTTGTTTGTTTGTGTTGTAGCCGTCTCACTGTAAATTCTGTCCTAACAGATTAGTGATGCTTATCGTGCACCTCCTAAGTGATAAATTAGCCTGTAGGGTAGATATACTCTCAGCTGGACCTACAAACGAACATTATGAATTATGATGGAGCAGTTCAGCTGCTCCAAAACATCAGCTAAATGCTAATGTTATTAGCTAACACCGAATGAAGGTCCAACTTCACTATAGTTGCCACTAAAGGATTGTGCTGTGTTTCCAAGCTAAAATAAGTTTTGTCCATATCTTACCACTGTTTTCATATTTTTAATGTTCATGTTGCATAGAGAATCTCAAGTATCCAGTTTCATGGAATGCTCTGGCGTTTACCTGTAGTAGCTACTTTGGTGATAAAAGTCCTTTATTTACAACCCCAGTCACACCTTTACAGTTATGTGTCCTGTCTATACAATTTAGTTGTATAGACACTGTTGTGTTGTTTCAAGGAAAAAAATCCACTCTGAATTACTTGCATATTAATTTTAATAATTAATAGCTTATTTTTAATGGCATGCATGATTTATTTCTAAGTAGCCCTTGCTGAACAAACAAACAAATGATAGAAACTATTACAGAAATTCTAATGGTTTCCACTACAAATCCCATTATAACCATTACCAAATGGTTTCCATTATGTAGTAGGACGTATTAAGGAAGTAGATCCTTAATGGTATCCAATAGACATAACATGCCACCAATGGAAGGTAACAAATTACCAGTAGAGACCCACAGGCACCATTTACAGTTTGCATTAAAATGAATACTATTCCCATGAAACCATTACAAATTCTATGAGGTGTTCTATTGTGGGTTTTTTTCCTCATCACCAGGGGCCTTTTGAGGTTTTAATTTGTTCGTTGGCATGTTGGTCTATTTTCACTTTGGTTAATGCTATCCTATATTACATTACCCTCAATGCCACTCAGCCCTTGCTTCATCTGTGCTCTACCTAAAGAGAATGATGCAGCAGGGCTTTAGTCCAATAGTCTGTGCAGCTCTCTCACCTCCACATCCTTACACTCTGGTCTGCTTCAACTTTCATGCTAATATCACTGTCAGCATAGGGAGTAAGGGTGTGGCAGTGCAGGGGGGCCCCCTGTGTGTGTCTGTAGCGAACATTTCAAAGAATCTGACTACTAGAAAACCACTGCCTGTAAACACCTAAAACATGGGGTTATACCCTCTCGATTTGAATGCACAGATAAAACATCTGTTGTCTGATGAAATGTTTTTGACAACCTCAGAAATGCCAGTTCCCTCCCTTTCTCTTGTGGAGTTGGTCAGAATTATACTACCACCATCAGAAATACTGTGCTTGTAAGCTCTTCTGGTGTGTTCAGTTCATGTCGGAAAGATCATATTTACGAGTCGAACACACAGGAACACCACCACAAGGTCTTAATTACTAGTGGGAAACTCAGAGATTCCGAGTTTGGGGCGTCTCAGAAAGAAATCATGGTGGAATCAATGGATGCTTGATGGTAAATTTGTTGAAATGGAATGTTTACTCATCTCAGAAGCTGATTTCAGTTATTATGTGTTTGGTATATGCAGCAAGTTATTGAAATATAACTTTTACAATAGCATTTTACAGTTACGATATAATATGTGGCGATCAAGTTTACAGTGGCTTCGTAAATTGATTGAAAACATAAAAAAAACACACTTGATGTGCATTCTTTGTTGTTCATTTTCTAGAAGTAGTTAATTTTTTTTTTTGTAGCTAATTAAGAGAAGTACACCTGATGTCATAATTATGACTTCTCAACTTGTAAATACGAACTTCCCAGGAGGACTTGAATGCATAATTAGATCACTAACTAGCCAAGCTGAGTCTCCACGTTATATAGCTGCATTGCATTCTGGAACTCTGAATCCAACGTTTACTGTGTCCTCTGGAAAATTTTGAGTGAGAAATTAAGCTCTTTTGTTTTTCAGAACTAATAGCAAAATACCTTGTATATATTTTTTTCTTCTTTAAAACCCCATTGTAACTGTATTGACAATATCCTGCTGTGGCGTCACGTAAGCATGAATGTCTCACAGGATCAGCGAAAATACAGCACCAACCAACAACTAAAACTTGGCACCAGAATTGCTAAGCACATCACAAATATTTCAGTATAAAGATGTTTTATGGTGGAGTTGGGTTTCTTGTGAGAGATTGTTTGCAAGGTTTTGCTGCACGAGGACACAGGAAGCTGATGGTTGAGATCATATGAGTCACACTAACCCACTGACATTTTATTCACATACTTAATTTGAATTGTGTCTTTGCTGTTGCGGTTACCATTTATGCTGATATGTTGCATGTTTTGATCAGGCTTTTATAATATTGCAAGGTAGATCAACTTTCTGATTGTTTCTGTGGATATATTTCTATAGTTCTCATGCCTTCTATGGATTCTTAGATTAAGAGTAAGATGGAAGGGTATTCTTCATAATTGATTGACCGCACCATTATAATCTTCCCACGTTAGAACTGTCGTGTGCCATGTGACCAGGAAGGTGATTCTTATCTATCATTCGTTAAGGCAGAATTAATGCACTTTAATTGCCAGTTTGCATATTTGAACATTTTTAGTATTTTCTGTACATACTAGAAGTTACATGCAGCCACTGTTCCTCATATTGTCAGAAAAGTAAGCCTTTTTCTCCAGGCAAGAGCAAACATTTCTGTCACATCTTGGCAAGCGCTTCTAGACCTTGTTCTTCTCTAAAGTAGCTAATGTGCTGAAATATTAATCTGTCCCCATACAGTAAAGAAATTCTGGCGTTCACTTTGATATAAATCTCAAATCGATAACATCAAGGCCCCTGCAGAGCTCAGTCATAAAACCGAATCTCTCCGTCATTCGCCACCAAACGTTTGAACTTTTTTACCGTTGTGAACGTTGACTGTGTTTAAAACCTTCAGTAATAAACGTTGTGTCTGACAGGCTCTCCGATGCTCGAGTTAAAAGTTAAGTCTTGCCTTTGAGGCTGCCTGTCTTTGTTGCCTGCTGAAAGTACCTTTGCGATTTTAATACAGTCTTTTCTCAAATAGCAACACTGTGCTCGATCATTGTACACTGACAGAATAAGCAGAAGTGCACATTTGTTTGCTGGGAGAGACGGAGATTTAATTTTTGTATTTTATTTACTTATTTATTTATTTTTTTTACTAAAGGCTCAGTCATATCTTGAATGAATGACGTGTGAATGTGCTGCGGTTGTTAAAATGTGCTGAGTGGCACGAGGAAATATAAATAAATAAAAAAGAAGGAAGAAATCTTATGTAGTTTCCAGATATATTTACATTAGTCAATATACACATGTTAATTGACAGCGGGCCTCATTTATCAAGCTGGATATGAACGAATTTATTTGTAAATTGTCCGTACAAGTGTTGAAAATCTTGTCGTTTCACAAAAACGTTCACATCCTACTGGTGCCCCTGAGCATGTGTACATTTAAGCATGAGACTAACTAATATAAACGTTGACTTGATCGACTTCAAATCGTAATTTGCATGGATTACTGCACTTTTTTTTATATGGATTGTATTATCAAGTTTATATTGTTTGTTTTATTTACGTTTGCAGCATTTTCCTGACTCCTTTATCCAGAGCGACTTATAGAGGTGCTTTGCAGTCTGAATCAAAAATAAATTTGTGAGCAGCATACGCAAACGACTATGAGGAAAATCAGTGTTTCTGAAACTTTTGTAAATCTGGTGAAAAATTCTATTTCGATTTGGCTTGCACAGACATTTACACACAACTTTACTAAAACATTGATAAATGTGGCTCATTGTAAGTTCCATCTTACAAAGATGGTTAAGCCAATTATATTTCTGTGTGTATGTTAATTAGACCATTTAGTAGGCTCTTAATCAGAGGGAACGGGAATGTTTTATCACCCTAAAAATGGTCCGTTACATATTTTCAGAACTTATACGTATAAATTCCATTGCATATTTTCAGAACTTTGCCATATAGAACCCATTAGACAACTGTCTATTTGAAAATATCAAATCTAAAGAAGTGTCCAATGTAGTTATTATTCAAAACAGATGCTGTTCTCTCAAGAAGACAGGATCTGCCTGGGGTCTACAGATCATAAATCATATGTATGCTTTTTCATAGGCATGCAAGGATTTATTTTGTTGACCTAAGGGTCTGAGTGTTGTAATATCCCAATTACCAAAGTAACTAAGTAAACAACAGGTCATGCAAGTGGGAACTAGAGTTAAATGATTTAAATGTGATGGAAAGTAGATGACACATGGCTAAATCTGACAAACTACTCTGTAGACAATGAAATAACATTAACAAGAAGAAGTAGAAATAACATCTTTTATTAATCAGCATTGACTAGGGTTTGTCTCTTTAGTCTCACTATCAACAGTTTATCATCAGTCTTAACTATAGAACTTCATATTGCATTATTATTATAATTATTATTATTATAATTTTTTAAATTATTACACACATTGAAATGGTACATCTGTGATTAAGAAGTGTGCAGATTTCTGCAGGATTTTGTGCACAACAACGTGGCAAGCCATCACAGAAGTGTCATTAAATGAATAGCAGTTTTTTAAATAAAGAAAGGAAATATAAGTTGGATTGAGAAAAAGACAATACAGTGTTTAACTAATATGCATCAGAATTATTGGCACCAGATCTGTAACTAATAAAAAGGTTATGCAAAAATGTAATTCATGGTTAATTAGTTTCACGTTTTACTGAAAATACAGAGCATATCTAACATTCCTGCATTTAGTACCCGCATTTCCTAATTTCCGGAGTCTTCTACAATGGCTACAAAGTAAGGAATCTCAGACTACTCCTCTTCATGGCAACAAGCACTCAATGACTTGATTCTGTGTGCACTTTCAAGTCATCTTGTTTGGATTTGGACCTATGTTTTGGAGCATTTTTGTTTTTTGGAGCAGTTTTGTTGGAAGATACGACCACAAACCAGTTGTAGCTTCTCTGCGAAGGCACACATTTTATTTCAAATCTCCCATGATACTATGTATCCTAAAACCGTGGTGCCTATGGATGATATACAGCCCTACAACATCACAGATCCTCCTCTGTACTGCAGTGGGGAGTGGGTTCTCTTCTGTATAAACATCTTTTTAATTTTAACCAAGATTTTGCTCTATTTTTGTCTCAGCTAACTGTAGAACCTGGTTCTAGTCAAAGTTCCAGTATTGTCTAACAAACACCAAGCTGTTATGTTTGTGGTTAGATGAAAAATGCTTTCTTCTGCACACTTTCCAAATAGGCGTGGCGGTAGGGTCTAATTGTACATTTGGAGATTTGGCGACCCCAAACTGCGGCCATCTCCTGCAAACCTCCAACTGTGATCCTTGGAGAGATCTTTGCTTCTTTGACCATTCTCCTCACTACACATGGAGGCGAAATGCACTTCCCGACAGGTTAATTACAGCTCCAGTTCTTTTAAACTTGTGCCCTATCAGTGGATATATGGGCATTTATAGGTGTGACGCTATTTATAACCATGCCTTATGAAGGCCAACACACTTTTGTTGATGAATGACTAAGGCAATTTGGTCCGTGTCCCCTCATATTTATATTCCAATAAAACTGTATGTCATGGATGACCGCTTACGAATTGCTAAATACTCAGGTGAACTTTTAAGTAAAAGATTAAAAGGGAAAATGCTTCAGTTACATTTTTAAAAATTATGATTTATTAAAAAATAAATTAACTTCAGTTAAGGTTAGATTTCTGTAATACATTCTGTGTGAGATTAATCTAATTAACCACAGACATTTTTAATAACTTTTATATCTTTACCAAAAGTACTAGTAATTGTTGAGATGACTGTATATTGTAATTTGATGATTTTAAAGAGTTCCAAATGTTAGGAATGAGGTTTGAGAGAGTGGCTAAAGGAAAGCGAAACCATTGTATGAGCCATTTAACTTTAATGTCACTAGTACTGACTTCAGTGATCCAGGAGTTTGCTTCAAAGAAATGAAGGCTACTTCGTGATAGTAAGTAAGACTTTTCCCCCTAGGTTTAGCCTGCATGGCTGTCATGACAATTTTTTTGTTGCATTTCTTGGTTGGTCTGTATATTCCAAAATGAAGCTTGTTTGCCTGTGCGCTGTCTGTTCTAGCTTTGTGTTGGTTGAGAAGTAGGATTCTTTCTATATCCATATCGCGGTTCCATCCTAAATGCAAACAATGTGTTGGATGTTTCGCATAGATGGTGGTAGGGCCTTGTATATTCATCAGCCCCAAGCAGTTAGTTGGCTGACTGAAATGCTACTAATTAATCAACTTGTCAATTTAGTGTACAATCCTGAAACATAGCAATGCAGAGATATGTCCTACAGCTAACGAACAAGTTATAAGCTCACTTAAAGTCTCCTAATAGTGTATGTTAAATGAACACAGGGCAATGTAATGCTATGTTGAATCTTCTCATCAGTGTAAGGTAGGGTGTTGTATTACTCTACTGAAGTGACTGTTCGGGAATTTGGAATTTTCATGGTATGGTTACCTAGCGTGAAGCCATGATCTTATCATGTTAATGATTAACCATTTAAAAACGCACAACCCAGTGGGGGGAAAGGAAATGTATTACAAAATCTTTGTACAGAAGTCTCATTGCACAAAAAGATCGAATCCTCGAATTGTTTTTCTTTATTAGAAAGACTTGTTTGAGATGGACTTCTATAAAATCACTAAACTGTCAGTATCACATTGTTGTTATGAGTTAAAGTTAAAAATAGATAAGCTAGTAATTTTGTTTCATTCTGGTCAGCAGTGTCATGTTCTTCTGTGCGTTTGATAACTGTTGTGTATAATAGTTATGGATATGCTAGGGTTGGCAGCAGAGGTAGCAACATTATACAGATTATACAGCCAAAGGGTTTTTAATGTGCTCACGTGCCCTGTGTAGAGAGGCAGAGCCTGAAGATTTAGACAAAGTCCTGAGGGAGGAGGTTGCAAAAAAGACCCTATGTTTTTTGGGAGTCACAGCAGGATGCAAAAGGGACAAGAAACACCAGTACTACAGGGTGTCTAAAAAGTCTACATACACAGGGGACTGTGTTTGTCAGCACCATGTCGGTTGTGCCTTCATCAGTGGATGTTCGTGGACGTCCACTTCTTCTCGGTTGGTCCGCAACACTTCCAGTCTTTTTGAATTTGTTAATAAGTTTGGCAGCAGTGTCGTGTGTGATGTGCTCGCCATGTTTCCTGTTAAAGTCCATCGCAACCTTGCGACAGCTTCTTGACCCAACCATGAGAATGATTTCAACACATTCTTCTTTTGTCAAAGGCATTCTTAAAGGCAACAAAAATATGCAATATAAACTAAGTATATTGGAAGACTTTAAACTGTTAATTTCCCCTATGTATGGAGACTTTTGGGACACCCTGTAGTAAGGAACTTGATTGGGTTAAAAAAAGTACTGTAATAGAGTGCATTTTAATCAGTATTTAAAAAAAGTCAGTGGTGAGGTAACCGTGACGGTCTTAGTGTAAGCATATGTGGCCCTGACTGTGTGGAAAACGTCAGACTCGACTGGAAAGTTGTGTATTTAAGGGAATTAGAATCGAATTGAATATATGAATTTGAATTAGAACTGAGAAGGAATTAGAATGATGATAATTACACATTTCAGTGGGCATGAGAGGTTTTTGGGAGGATGGACAAGGGTTTTACAGTTGTTTGAAATTTCAGTTTAGTACTGGGCAATATGGCTAAAGATTTACCATGATATACTTTGTTTCAGGGGAACATGGTGGCTTAGTGGTTAGCACGGTTGCCTCGCACCTCCAGGGTTGGGGGTTTGAATTTCGCCCCTGCCATGCGTGCCCAGAGTTTACATGTTCTCCCAGTGCTCCGGGGGTTTCCTCCGGGTACTCCGGTTTCCTCCCCCAGTCCAAAGACATGTGTTGTAGGTTGATTGGCATTTCTAAAATGTCCATAGTGTGTGAACTGGTATGTAAATGTGTGTGTAATTGTGACCTGCCATTGGTTGTCACCCTGTCCAGGGTATCCCCTACCTTGTGGCCCAAGTTTTCTGGTATAGGCTCCAGGCTCCCCACGACCCTGTGTAGGATAAACAGTACAAAATGGATGGATGGATAGTTCTAGTTTAACCCTATAATGTGCTTTCCATTAAATTTTACTGGTACCATATTTTTTTGGTACTCTTTGGTTAAATAGTTATAAGCTCGAGTCCTGCTCTGTCGACTGAAATGGAATGAGCTGTAGGATGATTGAAATAAATAGGGTACCTAAGGAGGTGATTAAGGATGTAATAAAGGAACAGTCTGCTTTGACATAGGCAAGTGTGCTGTGAGATTACATATATGAAATCACTTGGGAAGGATAAGCTGTCCGTTAAATGAGGTTTTCATCGATGAAAATAGCTAAGTTTCTCATCTCCCATTCTGTTCTTGGTTCATATGTTAGAATAAAGTCTTCATGTCTTTCTGTGTCTGGTGCTACTTTTAACTGACAGCTGAGTCAATAGTGTCTGTGTTTTTATTCACTGATGCTATTACCCAGTCCTCGCTCACCAGAGATCAATGAATAAATGCAACATGTGGCAGTAACTAGCTTTTGATTGTGTATTTTCTTGCTTATTCTGTTGATTGAAAATAAAATAATAAAAAAAAAAGATCCATTCGAATTGAATTTAATACATTTTCTTTCATCTGCCATCAGGTGTCCATGTGCATCTAATCAGGCCTTGTCCAGAAGACAGAAGACAGTGCAGGATTGTTGCTGAAGACCTGAGCCACTGAATTCATTCATCTTTTATAGGTGTGTATTTTTTTTCTTATGTTGTATACCTCTCTGGTCCACAGTAGTCATGGATTTAAGTGGATATCTCGTACTTTGAATCTCAGTTTAACAGCAGTTGTACAATGGCATAAATCACAAGTATTCCTAATATTTTTCTGGTGTAGTGTGTTTGGTTTAGCTCGGGTTACTGGAGTGGAGTTTCGCATGCTCTTCCTGTGTTTGTATGGGTTTCTTCCCACATCCCAAAAACATGCACATAGGTGGTTTGGCTACACTAAATTGCCCCTGTGTGTGAATGTGTGTGAATGTGTGTGTGTGTGCGTGTGTGCCTGGCGTTCTATGATTATATAAGTGATGATCAATATGACCCCGTGATTTCTGATGCTGCTCCGCTAGATGCTTATTAGATTTCGCTTGAGGTTTCCTGGCATGGCAGAACAGTCTGCCTCTTTAGCATTACAGCGGCTTTCATTTGCTTGGCATTGATACCCATGCTCACACGAGCCTGCGGATTAGAAACATTATGTTTGTCCCGTACTCGAATAGTTGAATCTGTTTTCTGTTTCTAAGTGTGTGTAAAGGCCTCTCCTGACCAGCTCTCCTCAAAGGGAGTGCTAGGCTGTGGGTAATTGCAAGTCCTTAATCACCTGAAGTCACTCGCTCCGACACTCTTTAACCTCTCTACAAATGGGTTGTTATTACCTTTGAAAACCCCCGTCTGTGGTTTCAGTCGAGAAAGACTTATTTTAGCTTTGCTCGAAAGTGAAACACTATTTAGTCAGTTTCTAATGACGGAAGAGAAATAATCCCACTGTCACATTGGATATATCTGTAACTTCATATCAAGTGCAATGAGAATTTAATATAAAAAGGAAATATTTATTAATTTCAAAAAAATTACATTGAGTTCAGTGAACACGATCAGTTATGCAATTATAAGTCATGTGACAAATTAAAATGAAAAAGAAAAAAATTGTGAAAAAAGTATCTTAGTAAGGTCTTGAGGCACCAGAACAGCTTCAGTGCACCCAGGCATTGATTCCACAAGTCTGTTGAACTGTACTGGAGGAACGAATGCCGTTCTTAGATAAGATATTTTTCTCAGCTGATGTTTTGATGGTGGTGTTGGAGAATACTTCGCTTCGACATCTCCTATCGGTGTTCAGCTGGGTTGAGATCTGGCATCTGTGAAAGCCATAGAATATGATTTTCATCCTAATCAACCCGTTCATTGCCTCCTCGTGCCCTGTGGACGGGGGTGGGGTCATCCGGCAAGAAACCGCTCCCATCAAGACAGAAATGTTTCATCATGGCACAAACAGGACGGATGACTCTTCCTGCCTTTTCTCTTTAAGTGTAACAGGGCTGTCGGTTTTCCTTTAATTTATTATACGTCTGTATATCGAAGTTGCTATATAAGCGGCCACGGCTTGTTCATCTTGTATGGTGTGCCAGCGTTTCCATTTACCATTATGAGATTGCACTTCCTCTGTGAGCCTGCTTGCTTACTGACAAACGGAAAGACTGTGATGTGCCACTTTTTGCACGTAATAAGTGTAGAGATGGAGGTAATCCTACGTAATAATAACGACACAGAAGTAATAAATAGAGTAGAGAGGTGTGCTCATGCTATATTTCTCTTCTCTTTCATACACACACAGACAGAAAAAGCACAAATTGTGATGTTTGGCCTTTCTTGTGGTGCCAAGCATTTTCGTGCCCTGATGAAAAACTACAGAATGCTTGTAGTCCGCCGAGCACTCGGCTTGATTGATGAGGGCGGAAACAGCTTCCATAGTTGGCCAGATCCTTCAGATTTTCTGCAGTACACACACACGCACAAAGCTTTACGTTCATGCTGAATCAGCCAAACCAAACAGGATTGTGGAATGTTGAAGTGATCGGTGTGAGAATGTGGCGGTTCAATACACTGCATGTGTCTGACATGTGTTCAGGCAGATGCGCCTCTGCACATGGCAAGGTTTTGCAGTTATGTCAAGGATGCGTGATTGGCTAGGTCTGTGTTTACATGCCATGTTTGCATGCGTTATGCTTCTTGAAGACCGCTACAGTGAGGGAAAGAAGTATTTGATCCCCTGCTGATTTTGTACGTTTGCCCACTGACAAAGAAATGATCAGTCTATAATTTTAATGGTAGGTTTATTTGAACAGTGAGAGACAGAATAACAACAAGAAAATCCAGAAAAACGCATGCCAAAAATGTTATAAATTGATTTGCATTTTAATGAGGGAAATAAGTATTTGACCCCCTCTCAATCAGAAAGATTTCTGGCTCCCAGGTGTCTTTTATACAGGTAACGAGCTGAGATTAGGAGCACACTCTTAAAGGGAGTGCTCCTAATCTCAGCTTGTTACCTGTATAAAAGACACCTGTCCACAGAAGCAATCAATCAATCAGATTCCAAACTCTCCACCATGGCCAAGACCAAAGAGCTCTCCAAGGATGTCAGGGACAAGATTGTAGACCTACACAAGCCTGGAATGGGCTACAAGACCATTGCCAAGCAGCTTGGTGAGAAGGTGACAACAGTTGGTGCGATTATTCGCAAATGGAAGAAACACAAAAGAACTGTCAATCTCCCTCGGCCCGGGGCGCCATGCAAGATCTCACCTCGTGGAGTTGCAATGATCATGAGAACAGTGAGGAATCAGCCCAGAACTACATGGGAGGATCTTGTCAATGATCTCAAGGCAGCTGGGACCATAGTCACCAAGAAAACAATTGGTAACACACTACGCCGTGAAGGACTGAAATCCTGCAGCGCCCGCAAGGTCCCCCTGCTCAAGAAAGCACATATACATGCCCGTCTGAAGTTTGCCAATGAACATCTGAATGATTCAGAGGACAACTGGGTGAAAGTGTTGTGGTCAGATGAGACCAAAATGGAGCTCTTTGGCATCAACTCAACTCGCCATGTTTGGAGGAGGAGGAATGCTGCCTATGACCCCAAGAACACCATCCCCACCGTCAAACATGGAGGTGGAAACATTATGCTTTGGGGGTGTTTTTCTGCTAAGGGGACAGGACAACTTCACCGCATCAAAGGGACGATGGACGGGGCCATGTACCGTCAAATCTTGGGTGAGAACCTCCTTCCCTCAGCCATGGCATTGAAAATGGGTCGTGGATGGGTATTCCAGCATGACAATGACCCAAAACACACGGCCAAGGCAACAAAGGAGTGGCTCAAGAAGAAGCACATTAAGGTCCTGGAGTGGCCTAGCCAGTCTCCAGACCTTAATCCCATAGAAAATCTGTGGAGGGCGCTGAAGGTTCGAGTTGCCAAACGTCAGCCTCGAAACCTTAATGACTTGGAGAAGATCTGCAAAGAGGAGTGGGACAAAATCCCTCCTGAGATGTGTGCAAACCTGGTGGCCAACTACAAGAAATGTCTGACCTCTGTGATTGCCAACAAGGGTTTTGCCACTAAGTACTAAGTCATGTTTTGCAGAGGGGTCAAATACATATTTCCCTCATTAAAATGCAAATCAATTTATAACATTTTTGACATGCGTTTTCTGGATTTTTTTGTTGTTATTCTGACTCTCACTGTTCAAATAAATCTACCATTAAAATTATAGACTGATCTTTTCTTTGTCAGTGGGCAAACATACAAAATCAGCAGGGGATCAAATACTTTTTTCCCTCACTGTATGAGGTACTCGGCTCTGACCAGACTGGCTGCGTCCGAAATCGCGTACTGTGACAGTACGTACTACGTTTGATGTACCGCACGGCCATTTAAACAGTACGTACTAATCAGTATGTTTGAATACAATCCCGGACATACTACATCCGCCATGTTAGCATTGTGATGTGACCTTTGACGTCAACATTAACACAAAAACCTTAAACAAGTTAACAGTTTATTCGGGTATTGTTAAACAAGTCCTGTTTAACCAAGGTTAAATACTTAAAAAGAGCCCACGCTGTCTTCAGTGTTTTTTAAAAATTAATTCTTTTTTTTTTCTGAGCTCGTCCACATCAATCCCGTTGCATCATGGATTGATTGACTCGCGTAGTGTGCCTCGGTTGCATACTGCAAAATCTCGCCGGAAGCAGTACGCCATCCGGGTATTACTGTTTCTCGCCTACTGAGAATTCGGACATACTACCCCACTGCTTTTCACTGCTTTTATTGCTTTTCTCCTACTACATAGTAGGTAAGTATGCAGTTTCGGGCGCAGCCACGGCCTTTCTCATAGTCCTGCACAATTATCAGCTGTATCCTGGCAGCATTGCAGACGCTATGAACCACACATTTGGCTTCCAAGTGACTTTGGCCAGCATGGCCAGTGAGTGGCATTCAGGCAGCAAGAGCAAGCTGAATCAATTTTTTGCCCCCCAATTTTTTCTCCCATTTTTGTCTCCATATTTGGAAATGTTTACCTCCTTGTGGCTGCACAGTGCAGGAGGAAGACTGTGTATGAGTCATTTGAACAGCATAAGGGCCTGCCTGTGGATCCTCCTCACTAAAGCCATAGTGAGAGGCTTGCTCATGAGGCTGCACACGCGCGCACACACACACACGGGATACATTGTGAGTACCTAACAGTTCTTTATGCTGAACTCTGTATGCATCTTCTCCATTTCAGTCTCACCTTCTCAGTTATTTTCTCTCTGTGTCTGTCTGTCTTTGTCTCTTTGCTAATGTAGGAAAGTAGGGGATGTGTTTGGGTGCTGGGCTATAAGCTGGGACAGGTTTCATTCATTGTGATGTGGTATGGAGATAGCAGACTTGTTGATCTCTTTGGGCATGTATGATTGACTAGCTGGAGTGGATTGCGCTCCCTTGACTGCTTTAGAACAGCAGTGCATCATGGTGTATAACGGGTAGCATTAATATGCCATTTCTGACTGTTATCAGGTTGACCAGGGCAAAGTGGACATTTGTCACCAACTAATAGAAAATAGGTCAGGTTTCTTTTGTATACTTACTGTGTAATAACCTTCAACAATGTCAGGTCTGAATGACATGTTTAAAAGGGCCCGTCTCTGCACTTTGATATTATTCATTAGCTTTGCTTTATATTTCTTACTTTCTGTAATGAAACATTTGGTCTGAGTCGACAAAAACTAAGTACACTGTAATCGGAAATATAGCAGCCTTCTTTTTACTGTAAAGTAAACTTTTCCGGTGACAACTTTGAATGCTGTATTTAATTCATTTCTCATGTGTTTTAAATCATATATATAAATAGTCTCTTAACATTTGATGTTTTTTTCATACTGTCAGTGAAACACATTTGTGCGTGCTTTAGGTTTGAAGGTTTCCATTCAAAACTGGGAATACTATAAATATGGTTGGCAAAAATCTCTCTATATTTAGTAAATAAGTAGTTCCTATAAATGACTGCCATCCTCATTTGCATGCTGTGCCTTTAATGTATGTATTTTTAATGCTGGACACTACATATATACCTCTCCTTCCTACTTCTATTTCCATTTGTGCCATACCATACATGATATTTTCTGTGTTCGCTTTTCATCATTTGCTTCTCAGATGCCAGCACAAGTCACTGTTTCTTTTTTGTTTTTTTGTAGATCCTGTTATGGGTCTGCTGTTAGTTGAGTTTGTGTGTACATTCCTTTTAACCAAATGCATGTGTATTTGTGGTAATGCACCTGTTAGTTACTTTGATCAGTGGTACACTTATTGAAAAGCAGAGAGCCACTAATGGACTATGGTATGTGGACTCTTTGCTACGTACGTTCATACTGAAGTGCTTTTTTTTTGAACTGGGCAATTTGAAGACATTAAATATACAAAGATATGGTTTATTATTGATGGTTTAAGTTGGCCATCTGGATTGCCTGTCCTTTTTTTTTATACGTCTGTTCTAAGAGAGAGAGCACATCAAAAAGAGCAGCAGTCACCTTTCTGTAAACACTGCAATCATAAATTTATTAGCTAGCCCACCAGGCAACTAAAAGCTCCAGTGTGCTGGCCATTCCCATATTTTGGTTGCCTGGAAGCATGACTAGGCTAAAAAGTGGTAGCTGATGTAATGTAATAACATATGGTGAGCTAGCTTGCTTGTCTATTAATACAGGCTAATGGAAACAAATGAGTGCATGAGCTAGTAGAACATTGTGTTTGTGCTTTTGCCAAAAAGTCAGCAAGTCGTTGGTGAAGATTTTGGATTTGTTCTGTTCTAGCACAAAAGATATCTGGGTCCAGCTATCATCTTAACAGTGAGATGACTGTGTTTTGTGCTAGCAGAAGAGTTATATGACAACTTCTGAGCTGTACTTTGGCATTACTTTAGCTTTACTTTAACTTTAAACTTGCATGCGAAATGAAAACCTTTTTATATTTGCGAAAGTTAATAAGGAGTTTTTATTTTTTTCTTTTTCTGCTTTGAATTAAAAACTAACAGTACATCCTGGGGTTGGTCTGCTTGTCCCAGGTGCCCAGGCTACACCCCTTCACTGTATCACTCTGCGTTCAAGTCCTCCTGGAAGTTCGTATTTATGAGTTGGGAAGTCGTAATAGTGACGTCAGGTGCGTTCAAGTCACCTTGGTCGGAGCAAGATGGCGGTGTACCTTCTCTTAATTAACTACAAAAAAGTACAGCAAGGTTTTTTAACTACTTCTAGAACATGAAGAACATGGAATGCGCATCAGGTGTTTTTATAGTTTAAAAAAATAAATTTATGAAGCCACTGTAAACTTTGTTACGTATTATATTGTAATCGTACAATATCATATTTTGTGCAGGTAGTTAGCTTGTTTTACTTGTTATAATATAAAAGCCTGATAATAACTTGCTGCATATGCCAAACACGTAATAACTGAAATCAGCTTCTGAGATGAGTAAACATTCAACTGCAACACATTTGCCATCAATTACAGATGTTGCGTCCATTGATTCCACCATGTTTTCTTACTGGCACGCCCCTAACTCTTAATCCCAAGTTTACCACTCATAATTATGCCTTTGTGGTGGTGCTCATGTGCATTCAACTCATAAATACAATCTTTCCGATGTGACTTGAACGCATCATGAGATGTGGAGTTGTTTACTTCAATGAAACGTTGTACTTCAGTGTGTCTGATCAAAGTGCACAAATTCTTCCCTCAAGAAAAAATGCAATTATTCATCTAAATAAAATAGGCTGGAAAGAGTGGAAGTTACAGCTTCACATTCTTCCCTAGAGCTAAAGTAATAAAGTTTCAATTCTCCAAATTACTTAAAGTATGAAAGTAAAACTACATGAAAATCCCCCCCCCCCCCAAAAAAAGATGTCTGCCTCAAATAGGACACTGATTTTAGTTACAGATGGTAAATTAGCATCCCTTTCTCCAAAAAAAAAAAAAAAAAAATCCTGTTAGCTAGCATGATATTAACTGAATATAAACCAGTTGAATGCTAATATCTATGTGTCTCAATACAAACTGTACAGATTAACAGGCTTGCTGGCACATCTGGTAAAGTTTAGTTGGTAAGAATTTATATAAAGCTCATTGAAGCTGTCTGATGCTAAAAAGTCAGTGTAGGACTTTACACGTATATAATTTTAGAGATATTTACTGATAAAAATGTAACAAGTAGAACATAGAGATTTTTCTTCTGAAATAGAGTAAGTCAGAGGTAGGAAAAACTCAAAGTACGAATGCTTAAAAACCAGACTTAAGTACAGTTAAAGTAGTTTGTTACTTTCATCTATGCTAGTAATAGGCTGCTGGATTATTTATTGATTTATTTATAATTTTGAGACATTCAGAACCGTTGAGCAGAGAAATGTCTTCAAGATTAAACCCCAAATCTTCCTCCAATTTACAACTCTACATAGACATTAGGCACCAATGTACCAATCTGAGGCTGAGTATGATCTAAAACACTGGGTCAGTATCAGATTGGATTTGATATTTTGGATCCATTGATCCGTTTGATCTACTGATTCCAGTCGTCAAGTAGGTCATATAGGATTATTATTTCCATCTGAATCACATTAGGATGACTGACATTCACTAATAAAATAATGTCACATTTGGCTGTCCTCATTTATTTTATTTTAATTTTTAAAATCTACATTGTACTAAAAAAAGGTTCAATGCATCTGTAGATCTTCACTAGTTTTTCAGACTAGCTCCTTTTCATGAAGTTATACTGATCCCCCCCCCCCCCCATCCCCCCCTGCTTTTCATTTGTTTTCTACTTTTATCTGAGCATGCTTCTTTCCTCATTATACTTGTGTATGTGCCATTTTTATTCAACTTTTTCTGTCAGCTCAGACCATCTTCAGATCACTGTTTATTATAGCTGCTGTCTGGGAGGAAACAGTGTAGGTGCCCAGTGTTTTTGCATACTGGATTCAGCTTGTTTGCCCATCTCGGCTGTACCCCAACGTTTCCCGTCAACAAGGCCTTGTTTGGTCTTTGCAGTTGAAGTGCCAGAGAATAGTATCAGTACTTTTTGGGGAGGTTAAGGCTTAATGTGTTTGGACAGAGTAGAAATAATACCTATCATTCCTTTCAGGAAAACACACGTCTCCTAGTCTCTTAAAGCATAAATGGCCCATGTTTGGGCAAAGAATTTGGTGAATGCAAATGAAGCTTAGCTAGTAGTGGCGCCACATCTTTTTTGGGGGGGATTTGTGGCGGGGAGCAGTCATCTGTTTCAGTACTGCACATTTCTGTGTGACTGTTTTTCTTTGTGTTTTTTTTGCATGGATGTCTTTCATTTCTTAATGAGTCAAGGTTTAGTTTATTCTGCTACTTCTATTGGTTAGAATTTTCCACCAAGCCTTTTGTAAACAGCGCAAACAGTCAGTCACGTAGAAGTATTTAAAGCACTGCCTGATTTGCTAACAGTGGCATGGAAGCCTCAACTATTTTAGTAATCGTATTTGGTGGAAAAAAAATCTGAAACAATTTGAAACCTGGCAGGAATGTTCCACCAATTTAAGGTGGAGTGAAACAGATTTTGCAAATCATTGTTCGTAGCTTTGAAGTGCTTTCACTTCTCTAATCAAGAGCCATGTTGAAGTATCAGTATCGGTATGTATCTGATGACTTGTGCATCCAGGACTCTCACTACTAGCTCAGCATCGGCCTCTTCGGCTGTTTGAACGCTCTTCCCGAACCCGTGTTACGGCAGAGAAAGGTAGTGTTAATGGGATTTTGTGTAGCTGACAGGGGCAATGTTCTTGCAGTGAACGATAGAGCAGTGTGATAATCCCATTAGCTTTGGCTCAGTGCTAGCAGGCCTGTACCATTTAGCTCCAGGCTCTCTGGCTCTTTAATGCTTGTCTTTTTTTTTTTGATGATCGTGTGATTTAGATTCTGTCACAGTTTCAAATCTTTCATCTCTTGCAATTTTTCACTGCCAATAAAAGAAGCCATGCATCATGACTTTCAGAAGCATTTTTAAATGCCACTTTTGCAATTTCTGCATTTCTACCCTTGTGTAGTTTTCAGTATCTGCAGAGTAATCTTTACAGGATTACTTAAGATGTCCAATTGTGACATTCATTGGCAATTTCTGTGGTTTTTCACATTCGCTACCATAGTGACATAAGTTCGACTGATGTTAAGGCTTTATGCGAGACCACAAAGCCTCTGTGCTTTTGGAGACTCCGGTTTCCAGCAGCAGAACAGCAGGTGGACTTCAGTCTCAATTAATAATTAACAATTTAACCCCTGACAGAGCTGTCAGATTGCTTCCAGCATTAATCTGTTTGTACCCTCTGTTTAACAGTGCACATCAGAGATCTGATTACAGTTTAGTAAATGTGATGTTCGCTGCCAAAAAGTGAACTTTGAAAGATACAGGATGTCAGATTCTCACCCTTTCTGTTAGAAAATGCTATTGAAAGCTACCGATGGACGGACAATTCTTAATGTGACGCCATTTGCGCTTATCGTGGCCGTGGGTGCACACATTCAAGTAGAATTCAAGGCTGTGTCCCAAACCAAAGCATAATTCACACTAAGTAGTAGTTTACCTAAATAGGTATGATGCCAGTGGTGTAGACAGATATTTATTACTGTAGTATGTGGTGTAGATGCAATCGATCTATTCATTCATTATTACAGAAGTGTTTTTGAGTATGAAACATTATATATTGTGCACATGAGTGTGACGGTCACAGTTATTGAGTACCTAGTGAAAAAGCAAAACTTCTCAACATGAGCTTTTAGCTATTATTGGCTGATCAATCAGCAGTGCCTGTACTCATTCTGTGCACATAGCCTACATCAGTGCCAAGGCAGTGGTGGCTCCGAGTTGCTGATCAGAAGGTTGGGGGTTCAAGCCAAAGCACTTCCAGGCTCCTAGTTACTGATCGGAAGGTCGGGGGTTCAAACCCCAGCACTACCAAGCTGCCACTGTTGGGCCCTTGATCAAGGCCCTTAACCTATGCTGTGTCATGGCTGCGCTCTGACCCCAGCTTCCTGACATGCTGAGGTATGTGAAGAAAATAATTTCACGGTAATGTTTGTGATCAATAAAGACTCATTATCAGTCAAGGTCGGCTATTGTTAGGTAGCTAGCTAAAAATATAAGTTGAAGGGAAAACTTATACTCTGGTTGAATGAAGAAGGGTTGCTCCTTGGTTATCTCTCACTGGGCCATGGGCTGAATGTAGGGGCTTTCCCTGAGACAGACCAGGGGCTGTTAGACACGGCTACATTTCTAAAACTCCAGGGAAATGTACCAACAGCTTCCATTAGTCTGACTTGCTCTCGGTTCTTTAGCTCATCAACTGTCAGTACAAACTACACAGCAATGCTGAATCATCTGATTATATCTGCCGTTCATTAGCATCCCACCAAATTAGAGAACCAGTTTAGCAGGGTAAAATTTGTACGCTACCAGTCCTGAATCCTTTTATTTTTCTTACAGTGTAGTATACCCTATTGGTTGTTGCTCTTTCCAGTCAGCGCACTTCTTTCGTGCCTGAAGTTGGGGCATGATGATGATTGATATATCAGAGCTGATGCATGCATGCAAATTTTCTGGCAATTCTGAACACACACCCTAATACAGCTCTGACTGTGAATTACTAATACAGGATTGTCCGAGTGAATCACAGAAGCTCGGGAACATCTTATTATAATGTTCCCTGACTCGATAATCATATGCTTTTTGAAAATTTTTTGATGAAAAATCCTATACACTGTGGCTTTGATCTCTTTGAATCAAGTGCTCATCTTAATCTTAGCCTCATTTATACCCACATCTAACCTTAATCCTTAGTACACATGAATAATCTCAGTTTAATATATACATGTATATTATTATATTTAATATATATTAACATGTATCTTTAGAAAAGAACATTTTTCATGCGGACCGATCAAACGGTCCTACAACCTACAATGTCTCACTTGTATTCCTGTCATGACGGGAACACAAATGTCACCACTCACCATCACACTGTGCCTTTGGTATGAAGGGTTACAGATTAATCCAGCCGACTCCATATTAAAGGAAAAACAAAGTTAGTTCAGTGTCATGCGGTTGCTTTCCTCTACGTTATGGTTATGTTGATAAAAGAGGAAGTCTGTTGAAGCCTGGCTTCTGTAAAGATTATTTTAGAGAAGGTCACTAGTTCAGCTGTGCATTTGGGTTCTGCAGTTTGCCATGCAGGCAATTTAGTTTCAGACTTCATTATTTAATTGAAGTCTAATTTAGCCTTAATTATTTAACATGAGTGATTAAAACTGCACCCTTTATACAGTGCCCTCCACTAATATTGGCACTCTTGGTAAATATGAGTAAAGAAGGCTATTTTAATAAATTATCTTTATTGTATAACTTTTTGATCTTTTGTTTAAAAAAATTCACAAAAATACTCCGCTCTCTTGGATATAAAACAATTGCAAATGCACACAGGTTTATCAAAAAAAATATCTTTGTTAAATATAGGTGTGCAACAATTATTGGCACCCCTTTGAATTCATATGAGGGAAAATATATTTTAAGTATATTCCCATTGATATTCAAATTTTCTTTAGTACACCTGGGTGACTAGGAACAGGAAATTGTTCAACAATGTCTTCCTGTTTCACAGGGGTATAAATATGAGGTAACAGACGGGCCAAATTCCCTTAGTCATTCATAAGATTTGGTAAGAGCAAGGAATATAGCTGTGATGTGTGGCAAAAGGTTGTTGAGCTTCACAAAATGGGAAGTGTCTATAAGAAAATAGCACAAGCATTGAAAATACATATTTCCACCATCAGGGCAATAATTAAGAAGTGCCAGTCAACTGGAAATGTTGTGAATTAACCTAGAATTGGACGTTTGTCTATACAGTCTCACTACACTGTGAAGAGGATGGTTCGAGTGGCCAAAAATTCTCCAAGGATCACAGCTGGAGAATTGTAGAAGCTAGATGAGTGTTGGCGTCAGAAAGTCTCCAAAACTACAATCTGAAGTCACCTACATCACCACAAGTTGTTTGGAATGGTTTCAATAAAAAAGCCTCTTCTCTCATCCAAAAATAAAACTCAAGTGTCTTCAGTTTGCCAGACACTACTGGAACTTCAAATGGGATTGGGTTCTATGGTCAGATGAAACCAAAATAGAGCTTTTTGACAATAAACACCAGAGGTGGTTTTGGTGCACAGAGAGGTAGCCATATGGAAAAGTACCTCATGCCCATGGTTAAATATGTTGGTGGATCTTTAATGTTTTGGGGCTGTTTTTCTGCCAGAGGACCTGGACATTTTGTTAGGATACATGGCATCAGGGACTCTATCAAATATCAACAGATATTAAATGAAAACTTGACCGCCTCCGTCAGAAAGCTTAAAACGGGCCGTGGTTGGATCTTCCAGCAGGACAGTGATCCCAAACATACATCAAAATCAACACAAAAATGGTTTACTGACCACAAAATCAAGGCCCTGCCATGTCCATCCCAGTCCCGTGACTTGAAACCCATAGAAAACCTGTGGGGTGAACTGAAGAGGAAAGTCCACCAGTGTGGACCTCGAAATTTGAAGGATCTGGAGAGATTCTGTATGGAGGAATGACCTCGTATCCCTTGCCATGTATACTCCAACCTCATCAGGCATCATAGGAGAAGACTCAGAGCTGTTATCTTGGCAAAGGGAGGCAGCACAAAGTATTGATATGTATATTGGATAAACCTGTGTTGTGTTTGCAATTGTTTGATATCCATGAGCGCAGAGTATGTTTGTGAATTTTTAAACAAAAGCTCAATAGGTTTAACAATAAAGACAGTTTTTCACAGCCTTCTTTGCTCATATTTACCAAGGGTGCCAATATTAGTGGGGGGCACTGTATGTGTCCAGATCCACCATTACAGTATATGAATAAAATAAGCATGTAAACCATAAAAGCAATAACCATGATACTCGGACCAGCTGCATTTGATAGAGTGAGCTGGTCACAGTGCTCAGAGTCTTTTAGGTATTTGGTCTTGTGTGTTTGTTTGGAATAATGATGACCACTACACTTATTGACTCTTATGTGATTAAAAAAAAAAAAAAAAAAAGCAGCAACTCATTTGCAGCATTCACGCATACTGTTTTAAAGTTTTCGATCTCCGATAGTGCTACAAATCAAATTGTTAGAGAATTGCAAATGATTTCAGTCAAAGCTGTATATTTTCTTGGGGTATTTTATTACTTGGGCAATAATTTGTAGAAATCTGCACATAAAGGTTAACAATTTGTGCTGGCTGTTGTTAACAGCTGCCTAACTGTAGCTGGTGAGTTTCCACAAATCTGATCTTTGAATTGATTTAAAGGCTTCTTAAAATGCACCACTAATAGAAATTGTTTCTGTTACACAAAACAAAGGAGAAAATGGGATTGAGAAAAGCGGCTGAGAGCAATAATGGGTTATTAAATAGATGAGCAAAGTGTTCTGGATTCTATAGAGAATGCAAATTGCCCTTTTTGCTGACTTTATTGGCGTGTTAAAGAAAGTTTCTACAGTGTTGGCTTCCTTGTTAACTTCGTGAGACTCTGACTTTTGAACTTAATTATGAAAGGCTGGGTAAAAGGAAAATATGGTCATATGGTAGTCATCTGACAGCTGCATCAAATAGAATTTGTAAATTGTAATTGCAACATATTGTGTTTGTGATACTTGACACATCTCTAAATGTTTGTGTGGTGTTTTTTTTGTTTGTTTGTTTTTTTTGTTTTTTTTTTGGGTGGGGTGGTTTTTTGCCGTGATCATCCTGACACTCTAGCTGAGTGTGTTTGGCAGTCACATGGTCAAATTAATGCAAATTTTTAATCCAGTTTTTACCCAGCCGACACCCCTACCCCTCTCCCTTCTACAGTGGGTTTTTATTTACAGCGAAGTACAGATGGATGACGGATTAAAGGGAAAAACTGGTGTTATTTTTTTGCTGGCATGGTTTAAGTCCTCTTCACCCACAGCAAAGAAATACAGCATTGGATGTATCATTTCTATCCTGATGGGAGTATTCTTTTCTAAGAAGTCCCGCCTATATCCGTAAAACACGAGGGGTCACTGAGTGGTTAAAATGGATAAAGGATAAAAATGTTGGGAATCACATGGTCTAATCTTTATAGTCATCAGATCTTAACTCATTTGAACACCTGTAAGCGGGGGGTTGGAGCAATGTGTTAGACAGAGCTCACCACCACCTTCATCAAAACACCAACTGTGGGAATATCTTTTAGAAGAATGGTGTTTATTCCTCCAGTACAGTTCCAGAGCTTTGTAGAATCAATGTCATGGAGTATTAAAACTGTTTTGGCATCTTGGTGGCCCAACACCTTACTAAGAACCTTTTTATACTGGTTTTTAAAAATTCTCATCTGTATATTACAGCAGCAATATGTAATAATCTAATTGCAATATAGCATGTCTAAATGGTCCAGTACTGATCTATTTTGTAGGTCATTAATTGCTGCTCAATGTTAACAGCTTAGTAATTTAGCAACATAATGTTATTGGAGATGGGAGGGAGTCGCACGTGAATCTTATTACCAGGTACTTATTTATTTTTGTTTTTTCGAATCATCTGTGCATTAAGGCTGCTGACATGTAAAATGTACTTGTCTGATTAAGCATGAGTTACTAAACGTCATCAAACATTGCTTTCTGTGGTATATTTATCTATGCTGAGACTCCAGTGGATGTTTTTGACTAAAGATATGCCCTGGATTTACCTATTTGGTACACTGAATGATGGATTTTGCTAGAACTAAGCATATTTCTTAGGAACACACAAATCTGTTCAGTATCGGGGCTTATATCAGCTTGAAACCTTCAGAACATATTTTTTGATTTGATCCACTGACATTTTGGTCTGCATTTATATAGCGCTTTTATCCAAAGCGCTTTACACTGTGTCTCATTCACCCATTCACACACACACACCAATGGTAGCAGAGCTGCCATGCAAGGCACTAGCTTGTCATCGGGAGCAACTTGGGGTTCAGAGTCTTACCCAAGGACACTTCAGTATGTGGAGTCACATGGGCTGGGAATCGAACCGCCAACCGTACGATTAGTAGACAGCCCGCTCTACCACCTGAGCCAGAGCCACCCACTTGGACATGGATGTTTCCCGGTGAAGTTTCTGAGCTTTGATGATACCTGAGCTTGTGCTGTAGTGCCCTCACTTTTCACTATGTGTTCCACAATGACCCTCTGAACCTCGGTGGGAGTGACATCTATGGGGCTTATTTTGAATGGAGTACTATGAACGTGTTATGAACATTTTATGCTATGAACATGTGTGATGCTGACTCACACAGTGAGTGATCCTGACACAACACAGATCATGTACATGGGGGGGAGGACACAAAGTGAGACATTTTACATATCTTAACAACAGAGACTTGCAGAGTGGACAGTTAATGTCAGTATTGATTCGATTTCAGGTGACCAGTGATAATCTTAATTGAAAATAAGAAAATGCAATTGGTGCTTACCTAGTCTATAAGTAACAACAACAACAAAAAACATTTAGAGAGAGTGCTGTTATGGGAAATTGATCAACTATGGATTGCTTTATTTTCTTGTAACAGTGAAGTGTTTTATTCCTTTTACACAACAATTTGACAACAGTAACAATTTGTTATTTAGTGAAGAATGACACGTCATCCATTTTGTCCATTTAATGTTGTGGAACATCAAAACAATTTAATTCCTGTTAATACTTACATTTAAACAGCTAGAAATAACATAACAGTCATCAGTCATTTTTCTCTCGAAGTTAAATAGACGAAGAAAAAAAAAGCTTGTCATGTTACCAAGAAACCACAAAATGCTGAAGAATTTCCAGTGTCAGAAAACATGGTTCTATTTTTACCTCTGACTGCTACAAAGCACTGAGACTGAAGACTTGATTAATGCTAATTAAACATTCCACAGAAAGCTTCACTAAATCTACATGTACACAAGTTGTTTTTTTTATTTGGGCGGTCCATTGTCAGAACCATGTTGTTGTTGTTGTCGTTGTTATAGAAATTTAATCAAGACATCGTGACCAATCAGAATCAAGAATCCAGCAGTACCTGTGGTATGTGTGAATAGCATAGTGAGAAATGGCACAAGCTTTGCTGGGAAAATAAAACCATGTTTGTGTAAGTTTGTTTCAGCGTGTTTACGGGAGAATGGACCTTCACATAAACAACTTGTTGTACTGGTGAAGCTAGTATTTAGCATCTAGACAGTGTCCGCTCAAAAGCTGCACGAACCGTGTGACTCCTAATGTAGACTGCAATGTACTTGATTCAGGTTTTATCTGTGTGATCCATCAGATTATGAGGGTTGCACAGTTTATGGCTTCCACAGAAGAGCATTCTTTCAAGATCTCCTTCATCTCTCATTGTCTCAAAAATTGTACATTTGTGATTGCTTTGGCCTGAAGCCCATTCCCATGATCCGTCGGAGAGAAAAAAGTAGCAGCATGGTACTTTCTGTTCCAAGTGCTAGAGGTCATGTCTTAGTTAGTGATTCTACTGGGACAATATACGTAGTTTTAAAAGATGCCCCAAATGTTAAAGTGAAGTACGTAGAGATCTATTTATTCTGCTTGTAATATTTTCACTATTTGGTGCTCAGAAGTAGTCAAATTTTCACTGAGAAGCCAGACGGGAAAGGAAGCATAAAGGTTTAGCTGAGCTAGCGTCAATAAAATGTTCCACGAAAGATGTTTTGTCCTAGTTTCCCCCATCAGTAAACAGCCTAAAAAGCTTTTCTTCTTCTTCCCTTGTGACACTTATTGCTTTGACTTTATCAACCAAGTGTTTATGCTGTGTCCCTTTCCTTGACTCTAAGTCACATGTCTTTCCACTGGCTTCTTTGGAATGTTTTGTTATTCTTGCCAAGTCTTGCTATCATAAGTTGCACATTTTTAAAGGACAAATAGGATCATGAAGTCTCTTCCTAAAGAGTTTGAGCAAGATAAGTCTAGAATAACATTAAGATCATAGTGTCCTGACATCGTGACACCAGCCAAAACGCAAACAGATTTCTCTAGATCAAGCGGTGGTAAAATCCAAGGTTAGACCAAGTCATTTGTCATTACTTATCTGACACTTTTTTCCAGCGGCATGATTGGTGCAGAAGAAATGAACAGTGTGTCCACCTCACCATTTTCTTGCATGTATCAAGCTACCAGGTTAATTTTTGCCCCCAGTCACATTGTTCAGTAATGTTCACAAAGATCTCTATTGGTAACATATTCAGCTGTAGAATTAATAAGAATACTGTTGATTCATAGAGCGCTTTTCATACATGTGGTAGTCCAAAGTGCTGTACACACAAGTAGTATAATTTAAATGATAAAAAAGTAATGTAATAGAATGTACATGCATAAAATGATAGTTCAAGTAGAAGTGTAACGAGACTGGCAAGTACACAAATATACAGTAGAATAAAATGATTTATATACACTAACCAGCCACTTTATTAGGAGTTTTTCCATATTTCCAATCTTCAGCTGTTCAGTTTCATTGATATTGTGTCCACTGTAGGCTCAGATTCCTGTTCCTGGCTGACCGAAGCAGAACTTGATGTGGTTTTCTGCTGTTGTAGACCATGTTGTGCTTTCTGAGATGCTTTTCTGCTCACCATGGTTGTACCAAGTGGCTATTTGAGTCACTTTAGTCTTCTTATCCTGTCTGGACATGACTGTCTTCATCAACAAGTTGTGTGCAGAAATGCTGCTCTTGCAGAAATGCTGCTTACTGGATGTTTTTGAGTTGTATTTTTTGCACACCATTCTGTGTAAATTCTATAGACTGTTGTGCGTGATACTCTCAGGATAGCAACAGTTTCTGGAACAAACATGCCATGGTCAAAGTCCCTGAGATCACATTTTCCCCAACACTAATGTATTTTTTTGTTTTTTTTTGATGTGGACATTAATTGAAGCTCTTGACTTTACATGATTTTATGCTTTGCGTTGCTGCCACATGATTGGCTGGATTGGATTAGATAATTGCATGAATGTGCAGGTGTGCATGTGTTCCTATTTGCCACGGAGTGTTTATAGAATAAAATGAAAGGTAAGAATAATTTTTTTTAAAGAATTTTAAACTATAGGAATAAAATGGAGGAAGTATTTTCAATTAAATGCCAAATTAAAGATAAACGTATTTAGATGGTTTTTACAAGGGTGTACCTAGCTTGCCTGTGGTAATAAGTTATACAGTTTTGAAGCATCACTTTGTTGGTGTTTTACAGCGGTTGTTTCTACAAGGCCGACATTAGCAGATCTCAGGTCACGTGTTGAGGCACAGAGAGGAAGACATTCAGTGAGGAACAGACGCTAAGCCATTTAAAGCTTTAAAAGCCAGATTAGCCAGATTTGTACAAATGTAATAGCATGTATTTTTGCAAATAGGGCAAAGCAGACTTACAAGCAATGTAGCAATGCTCATTGTTCATCTCCAAACTTATGTCTTTGTCGAAACGATCCATGCAAGCATCCAAAGCAGGTTACGGCACAGTCTGACAGTGGAGCATGAATACAGGCGTACAAGCATGGTCAGGTTATACAATGTCTGAATGCACAGTTAAAAAAAAAAGTTCCCACACAACCAAAGAGCCTCAACAACTCAAGTACAGTATAGGGAATTGCAAAATAAGGTTTATTTGGCTTTACTGTCTATCTGAGAACTTCACTGTGAATGGACAGGTGTATTAACCTGATTAAGTGCTCAGCTTAAGAGGCTTTGAATGTCCTTCAAGTGACGACGTGTCCTACAAACAAAAAAAATTCAACTCACTGAGGGACAAAAAAAACACTCGTCTCTGTGGATATCACACTGTGTAATAGTGTTAATTCATACAGCAGCTCTAAAACTGAGAAATAGCTGTGGGCAGTTTGTGTTCTTTTACAAATGCAAGGTTGAAAAGATTGTATAATGAAATAAGAGTTGTTGAGCATCTTAGTTAGTGTATAGACTTATGTGCAGAAATATCTTGCAAATCAGCTAACAGGCACTACATACTAAATATGCTACATTAGGTTGTTTGAACATTTTATAGTAGGGACTTTGTCAAATGCTTGGGATATACCCGTGTGTGTGAGTGTGTAAGGTTGAACATTCTTTTTAGTGTCTCTGTTACTCTGTGCCACTTCTCCTCTGTTCAGCCTTGGCTCTGTGAACGTGCTCATGGCTCACATGGCCTTTAGTGATGATCTGTGACTGAGCTCTTTGTGATCCAGTAGTGTGATTACCTACTGACCCAAATCAGCCAATTGGCAGGAGATTGGTGCTTCCTCCGAGCGCTGCCAGCTCTCATGCTCAGTGGCTGCCCTCCTGCTGTTACTCTGTCTGTCTGGCTTCTACCATGTGAATGAAATGATCTCACACTGAATAACTTGAGGTTTTTAGATTTAAAGGTTGGTTTTAATTTATTTATTTATTTATTTATTTATTTATTTGTAGTTTTTTGTATTTTTCTGCACAAGAATAGACATATACAATAGATAAGTAGTGACAGTTTACATTTTAAATAATTAAAAATAAAACAGGAACAAGCAGACAAATAAAAATAATTTTAGACACTTTTAAATTCATTCATTCATTCATTCATTCATTCATCTTCAGTAAGTGCGTTAGTCTGGTTAGGGTCGAGGTGGATCCAGAGTACCCTGGAATGCTTGATTATAGTTCTGGTTCCCTCTTGCCAGTCGTGGCTCACGTGAGCAACCTCTTGGTGTATGCGTAAATAAATTTTGTGCAAAGTTAATTTGGTAGCAATGAACACATTGTTCTCTGAAATGCTTTTGTTAGGGGGACCATACATCCTCTCTTTCCCGGTCCTCTTTTTCGGACCTTAAAAAGGTGTCCGGTCGGGATTTCTAAATTTGAGGAAATGTCTTTTGGGTTTAGTTTCATTATGATATGTTTATGGTCTAATACAGCATCATGTGTGCACATGTTTGCATTGATTTAACCCCTCTCTGTGATTCCCGCGTTCTCGCACACCAATGGGTCGATTTTATAAAAGGCTTGTGACAACTATTAGCCAAATTCCTGCCTCTCAACCATTAGCCTACTCTCTGCGAACGCGTGAAGGTGAAGCGCTGTTGTGTGCGGTATCAAGCAGTTGCTTGACGATAACCGCAAATGACAGCTGTCCTGAGTCGAAACAATGCCCATGGCCATATAAGGTAATTTTTAATTTCATGTTATCACATTGCTTCGTATTACATGGCCATTCAAATGTGTAAATGATAGCAGAGGGTACACTTGTGGCATCTAATATTAAATTTTTTCCATGGACATTCAAAATAATGTTGGGAAAAAATGTAAACCATGCGCAGAGCGAAACCATTTTTATTTTTATATATTTGTGATGCTAATAGTGTGTCTCTTTCAGTGTATTAAAGTCTGCATTCATAGTAACACTGTTTTGAATGTTATTAAAAGTAATCCAGAAATAATCAGATTGAAGTAATCCAAAAATAATCAGATTACATTACTTTCATATTGTGATACATGGATTATGTTACTGATATTTTTATGAAGTAATTTGTAACTGTAACGGAACACAGTTTAAAAATTATTCTCCCACCAGGTCACTGACTTTTTCTTTCTCTCTCCCTCCTCTAGACAATCATTTTTATGCCACATTGTTTCCAGGAGCAGGTGTATTTATTTTGAGAACAGGTTATGTGACTTCTGATACTAAACAGTTGCACCCAAACTAATTTAGTGGTTTCATAGCACTAGGGTTGAATACTTATACATTTGCAACTTTTATGTTTTTTTTAAT
Source organism: Ictalurus furcatus (assembly GCF_023375685.1). Taxonomy (NCBI): domain Eukaryota; kingdom Metazoa; phylum Chordata; class Actinopteri; order Siluriformes; family Ictaluridae; genus Ictalurus; species Ictalurus furcatus. The sequence goes on along the minus strand of NC_071265.1, from coordinate 11,261,156 downwards.
TTCGTAAATAATTTTGCAAAATATATCGAATCCACTTTATTTGTAAAGAATTTTGCAAAATATATTCTATTGATACCCCTCCCATCCATATTATATTAAACATCTAATCCCATTATATTATACATCTAATCCCAGTATATTCCAGGTTGTTAAAAAAGTCATATACTTATGCACATCAATGTAAATCAGAATAACATGCAATGCAAGAGTGATGACCCATATTCATTTTAAGTCATCTCATTTTCTCTCAGCTAAAATGAGTCAAATATACACACAATGTAAGGATCTAGTAAGGATATTTTTCTTCTCTGGATTTCGTCCAAAGGGGACGAAATCATGTATCTATATTTAAAACAGTTTAATGCTTTTTTAAATATATTTGTTTAAAGTATTAGTAGCTGTAATATGCAAACTTTATAACAGGTGCATAGCACTGATCCGGTGGAGAGATAATAGCCAGCGTGTGCAAGCTTTCTCTTTTATTTGAGACGCCGAATAAAGGAAAAACTTGGACCAAGGCCAGTTTGTGCCACACGAGGATACAAATGACTAATCCGAGAACGGCTGTAATGTAATGAATGGAATGAAGCAGTAAAATGTTGAAAGTGGCTCTTTCTAGTCTTTAAGAGATCAAACAGCAGAAAATGAGCTCTGTAGAAGAATACATCCCCCGAGGGAAAACACTCAATGGTCTTCTTTTAAAATCAATAGTTTATATATTACTGTGTAATATATGCGAGTGCATTATGTTGTTAAGGATGTTTAGAGTCAGAATTATTGACTACATTTACATGGACAGCAGTAATCTAATTAATGACCTTTTTCTGAATAAGACAATATTGTGATTAAGGTGTTTACATGAGTCGCTTTTAGAGTATTCCTTTCATGTTCCCGTTTTACATGTTATAGAACATAGATCGATTAACGGCACCCAGAAGTACATCCCCACGCCACGCCGTCCGACGTTCCCTGAAGAATTTCATGTATCAACATACAGTTGGTCTTCGTTATGGTACCGTATACAGATTTGGGTGTTTCATTTTTTATTTTTACGAAAGCTTCAGGTGCGGTTAATTATTTGTCATGCTATATGTGCAAATAGACGACTGCTTGAAGGCCTGAGCTGCGTCTGAAACCGCATAGTTGCCTACTATATACTAGCCGAAATACCTGTATTTCGCCTACTACTAAGAGAGCCATGTTCTCCTGTTTGCCGTCAAATGGTTGAGCACTGCCGTGTGTGTACGTGTCCTGTCGCAATATGCGGTGAAAACTCTCACATGATGTTAATAGTGTGATTAAGGTGTGTACATGTCTGTGATGCGCTTCGATAATGCGACTAAAATAGGAATACTCCACGTCTTAATTCCATTTGTGTTTACTTCGAGTATGACTTTAATCGGATTAAGGTCATCAATAATCACTGTTTACATGCTAGTTTCCTAATCAGAGTATCGTCTTAATCGGGTTAATATCGGAATATTGTCCATGTAAATGTACAGATTTTCATGTAAGGATTTTACCCTTATACAAACATTAAGCATACTGAAAGAAATAATACTTACAATATGAGGAGCAGGTGAATTAAATAGCAGCAGTACAGAATATGAATGTTTGCATAATGCAGTGAAAAACTAAGTGTATATGAACAGTACGTATGCAGTGCTGCTTGAAAGTAGATATTTTTCTTCTTCTATATTTCTGCATAAATGTAACCTCAAACATTATCAGATTTTCACATCTAGTAGAAATGTTATAGAAGGACCTGAAGCAAGCAGTTCATGTAAGGAAACCCAACAACATCCCAGAGTTGAAGCTGTTCTGTACTGAGGAACGGGCCAAAATTCCTCCAAGCCGATGTACAGGACTGATCACCAGTTACTAGAAATGTTTCATGCAGTTATTGCTGCACAAGCGGGTCACACAGATACTGAAAACAAAGGTTCACATACTTTTGCCAGTAACGGATCTGTAATACTGGATAATTTTCCTCGTATATGATGGAGTATAATATTTTTGCCTCGTTTATTTAATTGGGTTCTCTTTGTCTACTTGTGGACTTGTGGGATAATCTGATGTTTCAGGTCATATTTATGCTGATATATAGAACATTGTAGTGGGTTCATAAACTTGCAAGCACCACTGTATCTGCCTTGTATTTCTTGTCATTAGTAAAAGCACCAGGGGTCAATTTAATGTTTGGAAATTGCGTGGTTATTGCGGTGGTTCAGTAATTTATCAAAGTCCCTTTAAGACAAGACTGTCTAATGCCACCGCAGTGGTTCACTAGGATTGGTGTGTTTTGCATTACTATTACTATAAAACATTATATTCGTTTTAAAATGACTGTTTTCCAATCTGCCTTCCTCAGAATTAAACATGCTGTTTGTATTACTGTGCCTTTAAGGCAGACGTATGTAAAGGTCCTCTGTGAAGATAGTTAACAATGATCAATAAACTTACTCAAAGACACTCTTACAAAGCTTGCTGAAGCAAAGTAATTGAATAATCTCGCATACAAATTTCACCCTAAAACCTATGTGAAGGTTTTCCAATTGGAAAATGAAATTGACTATGTGGGGTTTGCTGTTGAAATGTTCAGAGCAAACTGTTAAGCTAGGACTGAAAAATATATCAGTCATCTCTTTCTGTTTCAAATTTTTATAAGGATATACTTGCATCCCAACAGTCAGTAACAAACGCTTCTAATCCTATTAATGCTGTTACGGATCGCAGTAATGGCTGCTCTTATAGACATAGGGTCAAGCCACTGGATACTCTAATGACGGTGATACATAAATACTTTTATAATGGTGACATCACAACTGTGTCACAACAGCTTAATGTCCAAATATGGAGACTATTTTGTTTTTAAAGAATCCCTGACTGCTTTATTATTAGACAGCGTGGCATGATCGAGCCCGAGGAAGCCAAGTAGGATTATTCCAAATCCAAAAAGCTGAGCTGTGAAAGCCAGTATGGGGGGGGGGGGGTAAATGAGATCAGCGGTCGTGCAGGGTTGAGTGTGTCCCCCACCGGAGACTTGCTAGACATCAGTCATGGGTCCTCCCATCTGCTCCCTTAAGCCAGCCACTTGCGTGTTACAGATTACCTCCTATCAGCTTTGTAACCATGTTATCACAGGATAGATAAAGGAAAAACACAAAAGAAAAAGCAGAGGCTTAGATAAATGTTTCACACCGGTCCAGTAATAGTTCGAGTAAAGTCGGGAATGGTGGCTGTGATCTCTCTCTCGTTCACTGACCTTGAACTTAAAATGGTACAAAATATAATAGGTGTATACCGAGTGAATGCAAAATATGCGTAGGGTGTACATGGGATAAAAGTCTTGTTTAGATGCACTTGTATGAACAAATTATTAGTCATGTTGCAGTTATGCGGACGAGAGAGGTTAGATGGGAGCTCTTGTGTGCGGGCGTGTCCTCTGTGTCCCTGGCACTGACCACAGGACTGTCTTTACTGTTGTTTCTTCTGATGATAGACAAGATTTAGAGTGCCTGGGTATAGTGTTGAAGTGGCCAGAATGAGAGACATTTTATTGACAGCAGACAGATATAAACTAGATGGAGTAGTCTGCAAAAGCATCATGGAATACCTTTACCTCAGCTACAACTTGCTTTTATTCTGAACATAAGTTTCTTTGGCTAGAGTGGATGGATCATTTTGCTGCTCAGTGTATATGTGGTACACAAATGCACATTACACGATCACTTAAAGAGTGCCTCTTGTAATTTATTTGGTAGATAGCTTGGTCTTGACCCGAGGAAGCATTTTATAGTTAATATTAGCTACGGGTGTCTTCTCCATGTTCATGGGAGTCAAGGTTCCATTCTTAAAATACTAACATTAGCACCATCTTTGTAGTTAGTTGTCTGTTGTCTAGTTGTCAACAAAGCTAACTTTGTTGAGGGTTTCAGAAGTCTTTCATGAAATTTGAGTAACTCCATTTCACATCGCTAGCTATCAATAAATTATGAAGTCAATGTTTAGTGCTATAATGAGTGAGAAAACACATAACCGGACTAGCTAACCAGTAATATTAGATTAAAAACAAAACAGATTGTTGTTAGCTAGCTGATGATTTTAGCTAAGCTAATGTAAGCTATCCATGTATACATTTTGGGACAAACTGATACCACGTGTTAAATCTGAAAACTAAATCAACTGTGAAATTAGTTAGTTAAGGATTTTCTCACAGCCATGCACTTTGCTTGTCACCTGTCAGTGGAGAATTTTCTATGGATTTGATTTTTCTGATGCTGCAGAAGAAAACCCTGGGTTGTATCATGTTTCGACACGAAATGCTGGGCTCTAAAGGCAAACTAGCTACTCAACTACCCAAAACTTGGGTTAACATGATATGAAATAACTCTTAGCCCAAAATGACCCAACCCGACTGGGTTATATAAACAATGCAACATTTTTATATTGTGGTTTTGGTATATTTATATACCTATAGTTATTTTGTAGAATAGTTTTGTATCTATAAAATTCCATATGTCAAGGCCAGGGAGATTTGTGTACCATATGTGATAACTCAGTGGTCTGAGAACTCGACCCCAGAGGTCATGGGTTAGAACCCAGCTAAGATTTACTGTATGTTCAGGTCAATTCAATTCAGTTTTATTTGTATAGCGCTTTTAACAGCGGACGTTGTCCCAAAGCAGCTTTACAGAAATATATAAATTCAGGATATAGATTTAAATGTATGAAATTATCCCTAATGAGCACTTTGGCAAGGAAAATCACCCTGAGATGCTATGAGAAAGAAACCTTGAAAGGAACCGGACTCGAAAGAGAACCCATCCTGATCTGGGTAACACCGGATGTTATGATTATAAATAAGTCCCTTCTATAAATGTGCAAATACTACACAGTCAAATAGTCCAATTGTGTAACCAGGAAAATTCATTACGGTTTTTACATAAGGTCAGTTTTGTTGAACTTCTCCTCTGTTCGCTGATTGAGACTTGAGTGCAAAACTGTTTGTGGCGATTGCAGTCCTAAAGCTATCATAGCAATTGTAGTCCTAAAGCTATCATAGCAATTGTAGTCCTAAAGCTACCATAGCAATTGTAGTCCTAAGCCATCAGAAGTGCCCTCCTGGGAAGTTCGTATTTACGAGTTGGCAAGTCGTAATTACGACGTCAGGTGCGTTCAAGTAGCTTTGGTCGGAACACGATGGCGGTGTACCTTCTCTTAATTACAACCTAACTACAAAGAAATACAGCAAGGTTTTTTAACTCTACTACTAGAAAATGAAGAACACAGAATGTGTATCAGGTGTGTTTTGCTTTTTTATGTTTTTAATCAATTTATGAAGCCATTGTAAACATATCCTTACATGCTGTATTATATCACAGTTCTACAATGCTATTATATTTTGTGCAGGAAATTAGCCTGTTTTATTGTAAATAAAAAAGCCTGACAATAACTTGCTGCATATGCCAAACACGTAATAACTTAAATCAGCTACTAAGACGAGTAAACATTCCATTTCAACAAGTTTACGATCAACTACAGACGTTGCATCAATTGATTTGATTTCTCCATGTTTTCTTACTGACACTCCCCCAACTCGGAAAATCCCAAGTTTCCTACTCGACTTTGTGGTGGCGTTCTTGTACGTTCAACTCATAAATACGATCGTTCTGCCATGACTTGAATGCACCATTATTGCCGCACTGGAGGTTGCTAAGCTGGTAGTTGCTCCAAATGGACCTTCTCTCTGTTTTACTAAATGGAAGTAGTGTCGATAAATGGAGCTGACTGTTTTTGGAGATTTTGAACTGATGCTAAGTGTGTGTCATCTCACTGTATCTGTGGTAGGGGGAGAGAGAGAGAAGGAGAGACAGATCAGCCTCTGGCACTTGAAGTGATTTAGCTTGTGATGTGTCTCTGTCGAGCCATTAAACTGAGTTGTAATGCTATCCAGCACAGATAAAGTGTGTGCCGCAGGAGTGAGTACTGGTTTGATCTTTTTTCAGGAGCTTTTGTGTGTAAACACATTGCCCACAGGCACGAAGCCCAGCCAATGATGTTGCGATTGAACACTGAGCCAATGCTTCTTCTACGGTGCTTGGCCCCCATAGGATTTAGAGGATCTTTTAACATCTTTCCTTTATTATATTCAACTAGTAAATAATAATTATTTTTGCGTTTTTAACATCAGACGTATACTTCCTAGCGTTTAAACACAAGTTAATGTGACCAGGTCAGTTATCAAAGTGCTTATTTGAAACATTGGATCTTGCTTATGCGATGTGCTCTTCGGACTTGTTTTTGAGATGGTAAATCTTATTTGTGTCAGGCAAGGCAGGGTGATGGTTCTCTTCTATTAATAAGAGGCATGGGGAGTGATAAACAGGAAAAGGCCACTCCGGAGCTCTACTATGTCTGTTTCCCATCAAGTTGCTAGCATAGTGAGCATTTCTGCGTTAATGCAAGGCTGAACGAGATCGCACTAAACAGTCGAAAGACTAGCATTCAGATGTAAGAGTTATGAGATTGCTCCGCTTTTGTATCACCGTGTAAAAAGCCTGCATGTGATTTCAAATCCTATTTACTCAAGGGCTGTCCTTCATGTTGATGGCTGTGGCTGATAGTCCATTCTGCAGAGTTTTATTTTGCAGTTTGATTTGTGGCACCTCAGAACTTCCTGCGAGGGCCAGTGATGCTGATGTGATAAATGTGCACCAGTTGCTCATTCAGATCAATGGAGGAGGCAGCGGAAGCTTGAGCTGCTCGCTCAGATGGGCAGGATGCAGTTACCGGTCATACACACACACACACACACACAAACACGTACAGGCATAGTGACATGCGGTAAACATGCTGTATAGAACAGACGAGTCCCAAGCCATGCATCTGGAAATCTCCCATGGGACTATAACTGGATTCAATTGACAGGATGTAAATTAGCACTGCAGTTCCTAACACATATTTTGTCTTAAAACCCACACACAAATAGTATGAAGTTAACATTGCCTATTTTATCTATTTTGAAACCTGCATTTTGAGGCTCTGATTTCCTAAAAAAATTGCCAAGATAAGTACAAGCTTATTTAACAGGTTTTTTTTTAAATAAGGGATTGTGTCTTTCTCATGAGCAAAATGGCATTCGTTGTCCATTTAGAATGTTTGCCTTAATTAGTTTGCAAGCTTGGGTGTTTCTCCGCTGGTGGCAATGAAAATCGATTAATTTTAGATTTAATTTCACCTGCGGTTCAATTTACAAAGCCTGAATGTGACTTAGGGAAAGAAGAGCACCGAGTCTTAATATGGGGGAAGTTTATCTAAATTCATTAGTCAGTTTTCAGGGTATAATTTTCAACCCAGATTTGCTGTCACAATTTGGTTGTGAATCGAGATCAGTGGTTTTAAAATAAACAGTGTTCTCACCAGCAGACAATTTAGTGCCAAGACAGCAGATTGAAAAATTATGGCAGTGTCAGACACTTTTTTATATATATATATATATATATATATATATATATATATATATATATATATATATATATATATAAAATATTTTTTTTATTTAAACCCCAGAATGTGATCGCTGCTACAATGTTGATCTAAAAGCTACCAGTAGGAGTATTGCCTTAAATTAGATGAAACTCACTGGACAGCTACAAATACTGTAGTGGCATTGATGAAGTGTAAACAATACATGTTAATTATCAGAAACATATTTTTATTACCTCAAGAAGAGTTTCTGTTGATGTGACTCTTTGTGGAACAAAACTGGAACTTTTTGGCATGATGGATCAGCGGTATGTCTGGAGAAAGAAGAATGAAGAAAAAACACTCTGTCCACAGTCAAGCATGGTGGTGACTCGGTGATGCTCTAGGTCTGCTTTGCATCCTCTGGCACTGGAAGCCTGCAGCGTGTGGAAGGCAAGATGGATTCATTGAAGTATCAGGAAATCCTAGGAGAAAACGTCATGCTATCTGTGAGGAAGCTGAAGCTTGGGCATCAATGAACCTTCCAGCTGGACAATGATCCCAAGCATACCTCAAATTCCACCAAGGCTTGGTTGCAGAAGTCGTCCTGGAAGATTGTACAGGGCCAGAACAGTCACCTGACTTGAACTCTATAGAAAATCTCTGGTGGGATTTGAAGGCGGTTGCAGCACGCAAACCCAAGAATATTACTGAACTGGAGGCCATTGCCCATGAGGAATGGGCTAAGATTCCTCAGGAACCCTGCCAGAAGCTCTGCATCTCATTTTGCAGCAGGTCATAACAGCAAAAGGTGATCTACTAAGTACTGAAGATGCTTACCATGAAGGGGTTGAATAAATCAAGCATTCCACTTGAAGCGTTCGTTGTCTTGAACTATTTCAATTGCTTTTGTTTGATTTGTTCATTACAAACAGCTTAAAGTCTTTACATTTTGACAATAAACCTGATATGCAATGGGGGTTGAACAATTTTGATTGCAACTATATATAGCTTCTGAACAGAAAGCTCCCTCATGACTACAAAGTTTTATTTTAGGTTCGTATTGGATTTTCAATGTGTACTCATTGCCTTTAATCAGCCTTATACTTGACTTTCTAATTCAGTTCCATTAGTTTTCCATGAGTCTCTTTTGAGATCTGAACAATTATTGAGAGCAATTACCACACACACACAATTCTCATTTACAAATTTTTATTGCCTCCGTTTTGCATGTGATATCATTCACACAATTAATCTTTGTAAATCACCCACAACATGCCCACTAACTAAATTTATCTGATTGCTCATCCAGATTACTGCATGGATTTGGGATCAAACATAAATCAGGGCTTGAAAAAATCCACAAAAAATCCTGACTGACTTAAAGACCAAAGCCTAACAAAGTCTCCCAAGACCTCCTGCGTCTAATTGCCCTTTACCAAAATACATTAGTGGTGGAGTTTAACCCTCACTGCATGAGCTTTCCTCCACCGGCAGCCAAGAGAGTCGCTCCTATTTATACCCTGTTAAAAAAAAAAAAAGGCAAGGTAAAAGGCGAAGGCAATTTCATGGGTACGTACTTTTCATTGGATATCAGCAGGGCTACCTTTTCAGCTGAGGGTTTTAATACAGCAGGTGTTCTGTGCACCATAAACTGGAGTGATGCTAAAATGGACGTGTGGTAGGTTGAAGGACACGAGTTGTCGATTTGGATATATGATTCAAACTGGAATCATGAAGAGTTGACTTGAAGCATGGTCAAGTCGGTTGCACGTTGGTTGATTACAGCAAGCATGATGAGGAAAGTTTGATGTTAAAACATTAGGACCAATGGTGTCATATAGGTGTTATGAGTTATAAGTGTTATGAGTATTTTTCTTTGAGGGTCAATAGGCTAAGTTGTTCTGTAAGGCCTTAGCTTGTATCAGCTTGTCCTCTGACAAAAACTAAGGCATAGTAATGAATCCGTAACGAACAGCAATGCTCCAGTAATGAACCGTTTTTTGTTGTTCTTGTTTCAAAATCACCAAGGTCTTTTCCTCTTGCCATCTTGATCCAATATCCAGGTCATCTAGGCCTGCTCAGCATTTCCTAATTGGATCATGAATTTTCTGCGGTCATGACATTTCCCCACTCAGTTATTCAAATATTATTTTAGTATTTCACCAGTCTGCATGTTGAAGAAGAAAAACAATCCTTTATTTCATTATACATTTATTTGTAAGTTCACTTTCTACTTACAAAAATTGACCTGTGCTCACAGTGCATTGTGGGTAATTCAGATCATCTCTCATCCAATGTGCAGTCTTCATTCATTTATCCAGATATCTTCTAATCACTAATCTACCCTGGATGGGATACCAGTCCATCACAGGGCACCACACTGACTATGTTTACATGCACATCAATATTTGAATTAGGATTGTATTGAGTATATGTGTATGCTCATTCCGCAAGGAATAGTGGGTGCTAAGAGATGCTTAGATGTAGGCTAGGTATTTAGGAATGGCAACTCAGCCATACTTACAACAACCATGTGTTCAGGAATATTCTGATGCCTCTATGCATATAAACATCATATTCGGAATATGGCTGCTACCCGAATATAGACCTTAAACAGAATTTGATGTGCATGTAAACGTAGTCAGCGACACCTAATATTCACTCCACCTCCTAGCATGTTTGCTGGAGGTGGGAGGAACCAGAGTACCTTGAGGAAATCCACATGGAACGTGCAAAACCCTACACAGAATGTAACCCGAGCTCAGGGTCGAACTGTGGGCCCTGGAGCTGAGGCAGCAAAGCTATAAATCTATATAGTTACATAACTGTCGAAGTCTCAAAACAGCTTCTATGCTTTCTAGCATTTGGCTCTGTTAAAAAAGACTGACATTCAAGTAAGGTCACTATTATCAAGGTCACTTGGCCAAGGTCACTGAGGCATTACAGAGTGATGAAAATCGCCTGGGGTCAAGAAAATGAATGAAGTGATATTTTGCTCGACAATAAGGGAGCTTTTCCCATATGTAAAAGAAGCAGTACTTTTCAGTAGCTAAATTGCATTCCTTTGACAGATTAGCCTCTTTAGAAAAGTGTTAATGACCTAATGTACTTGAATTGCCTTATTGTTTAAATATGATTTGAGATCCCCTTCTCCCTCGGCAAATGACTTAGATAATGTGAGAATTTGTCTCCCAGCCTTTGTCTATGCACTTGAAAAAGGTTTAACCTCAATTATCTTAATGGAATTGGAATTGAAATCAAATTGCTGCCATTTGTGCTTAAAATAGGAGAGTAAAAGAGTTAAAGCCTGAATTTTTGGAGGACAAAACTGCTAGTGAACAGCAGACTCTTTTTAATGATGGGAGCTGAATTCCAGATATAAATGTTTTTTTTTTTCACTGGTAGGGGAAGTGGCTGGCAGAAGGTTATTGTAATGATAATAATTAATATAATGATTAGATGAGGGAAGCTTGTCAAGCGGAAGTGAGTGCAGTGAATTTGTCTTTGGCTGTGGATTTCGCTCCTGGCTGTGAGCCATGAAGAATTTATTGGAGTTTATTGGAGTTGCCTTAATTTATTAGGTGAGTCATTCCACCGGTCTGGAAACTTGGCCCAGCTCTGGATTAGATCCGCTGAGGCTGTGTTTCAGCACCAAGGATGCATTATTTTTAATTAAGGAGCTATGAAAATAATGTTTTAGAGGAAATGGTGTCATGGATTTGGATTCCTTTGTCTTGGCATGACATTTTTGATTAAACCTAAGGGTTTAGGTGAAGTGTGGAAGGTTTGATATTTGAATTATATTTTTTATATAGTGTATATGCATTTTACATGTATCAACAGGTAAAAGTTATATGCTTGTCGTTGTTATTATTATGTTGTACTTTTTAATTAAAGCCATTCCACACTTTGTATAAACAATGCCATTCTGCATAAGTAAACTTATTAATTTAAGTGCAACATAACAATACTGTCTTTTGCGTGTAAATCTAGGCCTGACCTAAATAGATATTTCTGACTATGGTCATGGGTAAATTCCAAATCGGGCACATAGCGGGAGTATCATTTACGTAGAGCTGTCCTGATATATAAAACAATGGACACCAGTCACTCAAAAAGAAGTAGTTTCTGTGTCCATCGTATGTGTGTATTCGTCCGTCCGTCCGTCCGTCCATCCATCCATCCATCCAGGAACCTCTTTATCTTGGTCAGGGTTGTGATTGGATCCAGAGCCTATCCCGGGAACTCTGGGTACGAGGTGGGAATACATCCATCTCAGGGCACCATACACACGCACATCATCACCTAGGGGAATTGTAGAGTCACCAATTTACCTACTTGGGAGGTGAGAGCAAACTAGAAAAATCAGCAAAGACTGAAGTGGACACAGGATCAAACCAAGGACCGAGATGGCGATGTGCCCGTCTAGATATATTCTTAGATACTCTGGTGTATCTTATGTTTCGATATATCATGCATTGTATAAATGCAATCTTTATGTAACTTTTATCAACTCGTCTCATTTTCCTCCACTGTCTCATCATGTATACTATATCATTTCTCATCATCCATTTCTGTCTACTGATACTTGCCACTTTATTAAGTTGACTTGCCTTGTATGTCACCATGTTGGTCGTTTTATCAGTTAAACTTTCCATTATAGGTCATGATGTAGCTATCCAATTACTGACTGGTTTGCAGCTGTTGCTCTGGACCAGTGCTGAACTGATATTTATTTGGGTGCTTATTTGAAGCTAGGATTTCAAAACCCCTCATGTCACTGCTGATCCGAGAACAGTCCTCCAACTAAAATATCAAGTCCGCAGCAGTGCTGTATGAAGGGCTAAAGGACAATTAACGCAAATTGTACATGAAATAAGATAAGCTTTAATCTCTAACTATGCACCTACATGGTGGACCAATTCAGTGTTTTAAACCCCCCAGCAACACTGCTGCACCTGAAACACACATCAACACAACACACACTACCATGTCAGTCTGATTGCAGTGTTCAGAATGGTTCAATACCCAATGAGTACATGGTCAGTGATGGTGCTTTGCCCATTACTGTGTATATAAAGCAATAATAATGTGTGTTTTAATTGTTCTGTAGACAAATTGCATTCATTCAAGTGCTGCTATTTTGAACAGCCACCAAACCCACACCCAAGGCACTGAAGAACAAAGTAAATGGAAGGCCATTTTTTTTTTCTGTTTTATGATCTCACAATGATTAAGATGAAATGCTTACTGAAGATGAATTTCGGTTAAGAAATTATGTTTTATATTAAATTATATATTAACAGGTTTATACCCTATGTGTTATTTCAAGTATGAAACTTTTTTGCTTGATTGATTTTATTTTCCAGCTAAGAATAGGAATATCTGAGAGTTTTTATCTTGTGGGGACATATATATATATATATATATATATATATATATATATATATATAATATATATATATATATATATATATATATATATATATATATATATATATATATATATATATATTTAAATAAAGACAACAGCTTTTATGAAAGAAAAAAAAACTAATATAGGTAAAACATTTCCCTTTGGTTACTGAGGTTAAGTTTGGTTACTGGACTGTGTGTGTCTGTGTTTGTTCGCTGTATCAGGAACGTTATATCCTTTTTTTTTTTTCCCTGTGTACTTGGTTCCTTTTTTTTTTTTAGTTCTTGGATGAGCATCCTTGCTCTTAAGTTCTCATTCAAATCAGAAGAGTTTGGATCTGTAAAAGCAGTAGAACAATTGTAATTATGCGTTTGAATGAGCGGCTTATCAGTGCGCTTCACGTCACTCACACTTCTCAGTTTCCAGACTATGTGGACATGACACTTCACATTTGGATATCTGGTTGAGCACAAAGAGATTTCTGTTGTCTCATTGCCCTCAATCAGAGTTTTGAAAAGAAAGCTTGTGCAGACGTTGCAGATAGAAAAGTAAAATAAAAAAAAAAGGGGACTGGGGGAGGGCGCAGAAACCGTAACAGTCAAATGAAACGGTGTGATCGCGTGTAGGAGCGCTGCTCCCACTCCTTTTTTCCCCCCGTGGTCTCTTGATAACGTGGGAAACCTGACAGTGTCGATTTATCCGAGAACAAAGGAGTCGCTCTGTGAGCTGGGAATGCGTGTGTGGGCCTGTAGAGAGCAAACACCATACACCCCGTCCCACTATTACCTGTGCATCCAAACAGGATACGCACTTCTCCTGAAATAGACCAGGCGAACAGCTCCCTTAGCAAGTTGTGTGTCTGTGTATTTGTGTGTATATGTTCCTTTCTTGTTATTGCTGTCATTATTAGTTTTATTATTAGAGTTTTATATCCCACAATCCTCTACTGGGGTTTGAGTTGGAGAAAGGACTGGCGAAGTTAGATGCAGAGTAAACAGTCATCATGTGAGATCATTTAAAAAAGAGAATTAATAAAGAATATAAACGACAAACACTCTATGTGTTCATGGAGTTTGTGATGCACTAAAATGAATCTCTCTATTTCTCTTTCTTTCTCTGCCCAGTTAGTTGCTGGTGACTCATCGCTGTCCATCAAAGAAAAGTCCTGTAAGTCTCATCAGCCTTCTCTACCTTGACCTCTTCTCTCTTCTCCATTCTTCATCCTACTTTTTCTGTCTTTTCCTTTCCGCTCTTTATCCACCTCTTAATCCTCATTTCCTCTTCTCTTTGTCCTCCTCTTCTTTATACTCCTATCTTATTCTTTTTACTATATATCCTCTTCTCCTCTCTCGCTCATTTTCCTCAACTCTCTCGTCTCTCCCTAATGAGTTTTTCCAATTTTTTTCCCCCCGTTCATCTGATGATTTGAGTTTTGTCTTCAGAGGAGGGGTTTTACTGTTCCACTTTCTGGGGTTCAGTCTCTACACTACTTGAACTGCTTACTTCTAGAGGATGAAAATGACAGAGATAGGAAAAAAGAGAGACGCATGCAGAAGACTGTGTATCAGAGAGACGTACAGACTTCCCCTTCCTCTGTGACGGTCTGTGTGCCACTCTGTATGACAGGGGTGCTCAAATTTGTCTTATTTAGGGCTGCGTGGAACAAAATATTGATCACTGTCTGATAAATAATTAAATAAATTTTGATTGCCACTATTACCTTGTCTTTTAATTTAACTGCACAGCCTTACTGAGTAATTTAATACATTTGCTGTCTGCTGTATGCTCAAACCTAGTACAGCAAATGACTAATTCAACACACACTCTGAAGTTATTGAAAATGTTAGCCAGTGTGCCTTAACTCACCTGAATTCACTCGCTCGTTTTCACTTATTTGGTCTCTCTGTGTCTTGGCAAATAAATGTTCTAACAGAATTAAGCTAATAAATGTAAAGGATAAAAAGTTCAGCATCTACTTTTTAGTTTGGCTTTTTCCAGTTTTCCATATTTTCCAATTATTTTCCATATTTTATTTTTTAAGATAACTTCTGTGCTCATTCAGACTGTAGCCCAGATGCAGATGGCTTGGAGTATGTATTTTGGACACCCATGCCATATGCATGCTTAATCTCTTCTGACTAACACTTCTTAAGAGGAAAATACGATGTGACGCCTTATGTCATTTTACAGCTCTTAACTTGACCCCGACACATAGCCCTTTCATTCAACATTAATAAGTCAGATCTGTTTGGAGAATATTAGAAGAGAAAGAACTTTTGCAAGTAAACTATGAAATTCTGAAAGTATGCAATCTTTCCCCGACCCAGAAACATACACAGACACACTTGGGAATGTGTTTCCTAAACTGTATTTTGCTGTGTGAGGAACTTTGTTCTTATTTACCTATTTCCAATTGTACATAGGTTTACATGTTATTCAATTCAATTCCAATTGATGAGAGCTCCATCCAGAGGTAGGGCATCAGGATGGATCAGGCAGGTCCGGAGAGCAGAAAGGGTCAGGATCACTGGCATCTTCATAATGTGTGGCTTGACAGAAGGAGAGAGGGAGAGGGCGGTAAAGAGAAGGGAGAGGTTTTTAAGTATGCTTACTATCCCCTGATGGATAAGACCGTGTACTTTACGTAAAAGAAAGTCTATTCATGGTAAGCTTGAGTAAACAAATGCATTTTCAGCCTATGTTATATGCATGTGATGAATGTGATGAGATGTGTGTATGGGTGTGGTTGGTGCAAGTACACTAAATATGCTTACGTTGAATCACCAAGTCAAACATGCACTTGTGAATGGTGTACAAAAATCCACAGTACAAATGCCGAAAATGTTACAGTAATTAAAGTACTATAAAATTTATAGTCAACAATTGTAAAAATATAGTGCTATAATACCTGAATTATGTTATTTTATATGATGTAAGTACATATTCTCATTTGGCTGATGCAGGATAGCCCAGGTTGCCAGTAAATTACTGTAAAATCAACAATAAATTTTCTTTTTTTTAAACCTCTTTTATACATGTAGACCTCATTTTTAAGGGTCTACGTTTATGTGGTCCAGGAATGAGTCATTATTTATATTCAAACATTCAAGAAAGTCTTAGTAAGTATCATTTAGCAGTAATTAAATTAGCAGAGTGTTCTACAATTTAAAAAAAAAAAAAAAAAAAAGTGTCCGCAGTTTATATTCCAGCAGTGTTGGTAGTTACAGACTGTGTTTGCCGGTTTTGAATGAAACACAAGAAAAAAACATGCTGCAGCTGTTGTCAGAGTTCTCTGTCAATAATCTATCTGTAATCAGTAATCATCTGATAGCAATATTATGGAATAATTCCTTGAGATATTTGTGTAGACGTTTTACTTGAAGTGTCCGTCCATAATGGGTTCCCCAGGAAGGCCAGGACAAACGGGGATCCAAATAAACTAGTTAAACAGATATATTTTCTCAGGTGATTTCTGCACTGGATTGCTGATGCACAGATATGTGTACAAAAATGCATAAGAATGTGTGGTGGTCTGGTACAGGTACATTGCAAACATGTTTGGGAGTGTATCATTATCTTTAAAAAAAAAAAAAAAAAAAAAAAAGTAGAGGCAGATATCTGAAGGCACTTTCATTACACTAGACACATTAATGTTTCACTATGTACCGATAGCGTGAAATGTGTCTCTCATCCTAATTGATTAGCAGAGTGGGCTTGAGGGGGACTGGGAGGTGGTGGGGAACATTGTTCACGGTGATGGGAATTTCAGTGCCATGGACGATATACCCCTCAAACAATACTTCTCTCAAATCCTCCCTCCATAACTGCGACTCCAGTAACAGGCTTTAACGCGCACTTTTTTTTTGCGATTGATCTGCCGAGACTATAAGTGCAAGCAGAACAAATCCGCATAATGACGGCCTCCGGAGGGGAGCCACAGCCGTGTGGTTAGACTCGAGCATGTGTGCTCAAAACACAATCCACACAAATGATCACCCCACTGAGAACAGTTCCTCACAGACCTCCATCCTGAACATGTTCATCAAACTATACTGAGATTTTCCTGCTTTATATGATACTTCGTGATTAAGCAAGGACTCTTTGGGTAGAGAGACAGGTTTTTCTTGAGCACAGGTGAGCTCTTATACACACACACACACACATACATTGTAGAGGTACAGATGGTTTGGAGCCCAAGTGGGAACATGAGCTGTTATTTGCTGATTGTGCCGCATTGAACAGGTTTCCTGAGAACGTTGCTCTTCCCAGGTGTGATCTTCCTCATCACGTCTTTCTTTTTTAAAATTTTTTTATTGCTCCCACACAGAAACAATCATACCTGCTAATCAAAATAATGTCTGATGTTATACAGGCATCCTTGAATCTGCCAGGAATTAGTCCTTATCCAAACCTGCTTGAGTGTGTTGTTTATTTATTTATTTATTTATTTTTGGTGTTTTTACATTTGCATTTTTTTAAACAGATAATTTTATCCAAAGCTGTTAAAGACATAGAATTTCATGCAAGAAAAGATCTGAGCACCTGAGTATTAAGGTTTCTACAGTGACTAGCAGTCTAGGTATTTGGATCAAAACATTCCAGTCACTTAAGCTTAACCACTGAGGTCACAGCCAGTGACATGATGAATCATAGAGTGTGTGTGTGTGTGTGTGTGTGTGTGTGTGAGTGAGAGAGAGAGAGCGAGAGAGAGAGAGAGAGAGAGAACAGATGCCTGGTAGCATTTATTCTTCACCTGAACAAAATGCTGAAATGTCATGTTCAGATTGGGTGTTAGCTCTGCACGGGCCTTGTGACGTTTTTCTATTTGCACCTGTCAGTTTTATAGTCAAGTGAGACGATACTGCATGATGATGACTAAAATGATAATTATCTCGCAATATTCAAGCAAATTACAATTACTCATTTATTACATTATTGTAAATCGGGGGTGGCTAACTGTTTGATCACGTACTGGTTGCTCACATGACACATTTACTGTTTACATTCACTCATCTTTAGTAAAAGCTTAATCCCTGTCAATGTCACAAAGGTTAAAATGACTCATTTGTTTTATATTTTGAGAATGGGAACCAACTAATTGTATTGGAAAATATCACCGGATCTGTCAGACTTTCTTCTGGAGCAGGCGGGGATGGGATTAACAAAGCAGAGCTGTAATATTATAACAACAAACACAGTGCAAGCAAATCCCTGGTTAATATTTGCTAGCCTTCACAGCAACACTTTTCATCTCATGAGTATGACCGAAAGCAGACTGTTGCTTTTTGAGAGCTGCAATTAGCTCCTTTATTTTGTCTGTTTGAATCTGCCCAATATACAGGTCATACTTTTTCTACTATGATTTCATGCTGCCTTGGAATATTCAATTATTTGAGCACAGCCATGTGCTAAGAGCAAATAACACAAATGGGTTTGTGATTTATTTCCCAGAAGAAATGTGATGTCATTGTCCATTTCTCCTGGAACATGCCACATTTAGAATCTAGCATAGGGTTCTTCGACAAAGACTTTTTTGTGTGTGTGTGTTGCATAACGCTCACCTAAATACAGTCCCCTCTAAAATGATTGGAACAGCAAGGCCAATTCATTCGTTTTTGTTGTAGACTGATGACATTTGGGTTTGAGATCAAAAGATGAGTATGAGAAGGGAGTTTAGAATTTCAGCATTTATATGTAGATGTGTTAAACGAGCATTTTGTATCAAACCACCCAATTTGTAGGTGAGCAAAAATACTGGAACATGTGACTGACAGGTGTTTCCCAGGTGTGTCCTGTTAGATTGATTGTTTAAACAATAAATAGCTCTGAACATCTCCTCTTGGTTTTAACCTTCACTTTTACCTGTGAAGACTGCATTTGCTGTTAAACAGAATACGCCAACAGGAAAACCAAGGAAAACAACAGCTGATGAGAGAAACATTGTGAGAGCTTTGAAGAGAAACTCAAAAACAACAGTCAGTGACATCACCAACGACCTCCACAGGGCAGGGGTGAAGGTACCACAATCCAATGTTTGATGAAAACTTTGAGAGCAGAAATCTAGAGGCCATACCACAAGATGCAAACCAGTCATCAGCAGTAAGAATCAGAAAGCCACATTGGAATTTGCAAAGAATTGCAGAGATGATCCACAAAAGTTCTGGAACCAAGATTAACCTCTACCAAAGTGATAGAAAGGTCAAAGTGTGGAGAAAGAATCTGCTGATGATCCAAAATATACAAGATCATCGGTCAAGTATGGTAGAGGTAGTGTCATGGCTTGGGCTTGCATGGCTGCTTCTGGAACAGGCTCACTAATCTTTATTGATAATGTAACTCATGATGGTAGCAGCAGAGTGAATTCAGAAGATTACAGAAATATTTCTGTCTGCCAATTTACAGAGAAGTGCGTTCAAACAAGATTTTTTTTTTTTTTGGTTGACAAAACTATCTTGTGTTTACAATTGTTTGATATCCATGAGAGCAGAGTATTTTTGTGAATTCTTTGAACAAAAGATCAAAAGTTTATACAATAAAGACAAATTTTCACAGCCTTCTTTGCTCATATTTACCAAGGGTGCCAATATTAGTGGAGGGCACTGTATGCATATTTTGTCACTTTAATAGAGTTTTACATGCAAATTATGCAACTGGTTAAACCAGATGGATATGAAGCTCTTTATTTAATACATCAATCGATCAATCGAATATCTTTTGTTTAGTCAGTTAAGAATTACAATCACAAAAAAAAATGAGTCATTGTTCACCCTTATAATCCCAACACTGTAAATACACACACTCTGAAAATACACTCTGTAAATACACACATCTCTGAAGTGTAGAGCAGCACCACACACATTGTATGAGCTTATGTCTTCTGTGTGTATGGGTCAGCATGCACATTTACTTTGCAATTATCTCGATTTTTAATTCATTTTTGACCATTTCAGTCCTACAAGCTGTTTTTCATC
The DNA here is from genome assembly GCF_023375685.1 of Ictalurus furcatus. Classification (NCBI taxonomy): domain Eukaryota; kingdom Metazoa; phylum Chordata; class Actinopteri; order Siluriformes; family Ictaluridae; genus Ictalurus; species Ictalurus furcatus. Next base: position 11,241,299 of record NC_071265.1, on the reverse strand, counting down.
AGATGTGACTCATGAAGTACATGTTGTTCCCTGTGTTATTTCAGATTTTATTCCAGCATGGCATTCAGAGAAAAGCCAAATGTTGAATACTCATGGCAGCCGTTACTAACGAAGCTGCAGGGTCACTTAACTCAACGTGAGGCAATGACGCAGTTATTATATGAGTTACCATAACAACAATTACCCCAATACCTTAATGGATGAGTCTTCAGAGGGACTGAAGGAATATATAAATATGTAAATATATATATATATATATATATATATATATATATATATATATATATATATAACATAATATAATATAATATAATATGTGTGTATATATGTGTGTATGTATATATATATATATATATATATATATATATATATATATATATATATATATATATATATATATATATACAGTATGTGTGTGTATGCATATATATATGTATATATATTTAAGTAATCAGTCATTTAAAAATATGACGAATCATTTTGGTAAAACTAGTCTGTTTATTGTTTATAAAGCAATGGATTTTATACAGCAGGCTTGTGTTGATTTGTTTTTTTTTTTTTTCACTACTCATTCTGTTTTTGTGCTGTGATGAGGGTGTTTTTGTCTAATAATGGCTTCCTCTTTGCCATTACACAGATCCCAGGTTTAAATCTGCTCTGGATAATGCTGATGGATTTTGTCAGTAGTTTAGAAGACACAGGAGTCGTTACACCAGACAATATTGCTGTTCATTCCCTTTGTTGACTCAGCATTTCTGTCATTCCCTCAGTCTTTCCCTGTCTGTCTTATTTCCCTTCTCATGGTGAATCAATGGAACAAAAAACAAAACAAAAAAGACGAGCGTCCACCAGAATCGTCAGCGGTTTTAATGGTTTTTGAGCCAATTCACAGAGTGCCTCTTTTTAAGTGGATTGAGGGAGAGGTTATTGTGTTTTTGGCTGTGTTCCTTCACTCGTCGGCTCATTCAGTAAAAACCCCAGGCTTTTAAGGGCCATTCTGGGCCTCAGAGAAGCGCATTAGATTAGTTACTCCACATTAAATCCAGGCCGCTCCAGGAGGTGTGAGGAGTCTCCAGATACCCATTCAGTTCAAGAACTCTGGCTGTTCATGAAAGCAAGCCCTCTCCCATATCTCTAGCACACCCTCTTACTTTCACTTACAGCTGAGCTCTTGTTCAGATTCAGACACCTGAAAATAAGTTTACTTATCTTGAAAAGATTGCTATATTTAGGTGAACTTTAAATCCTGAGCTTAAACCACCTGATCTTTATCTTCCATATCCTCCTTGTATTTATCTCTTATGAGAAATTTGATGTTTCCTCAGCTTGTTGTATATTTTATTGGGGTTGCAGTGAAGAGAGCCAGATTGTATCCCTCAAACACTTTCAACTCATGATCGAGCAGCAGGACCTACTGCCAAGCTCAGTGTGCTCTCTGGTACGAGAGATATCTGGTAAGAGATCAGTCTAAGCTCTTTGCTTCATCTTATTTGCACCGAACTGGAGATTCTACTGCCTTTGGTCTACACCTGCGTCCACTATACTAGCAGGGAAATGGATTTATAAACAGTGTTTTCCCCGTTTTCACTTCCCATTCATTAATACAAACGACATGCCCCAAAAACATTGAGGCAGTGAAGGCAAAATGTTTCGTTTTACCTAGATTCCAAAGCATGCCATATTAAAGCTGCAGTGTATAGAATTATTTTATCCAACCACAACCACGGCAATATTCTTGATTCTGATTGGTCAGATGGTATTGATACATTTTCTGTAACAGCAGCTCTGACAATAGATGACACAAGGTTTCAAGTCAGGGGACTGCAAATCCCAGGTTTATGTCCTCATCTAATACATCATTGTTTCTATAGTAATAACTTACACAGGGACTTGCGTGGTGGCTGTTCCATATAAATTATTATTTTTTTTTAATGGGTGGAATTGTTGTCTTTTTAGTATTTATAGATCAAGTCTCCATTGTGAGAGCATTGCAAGTCTCTTAATGTTGTTCCTAACACAGTCTTTCTGATTTCTCAGTAACATGGCAAGGTGTGGTGGTGTTTTTTGTTTATTTGTTTGTTTTTTTGGTCTTGAACGAGAGGAAAAAAAATAGTGCTGCTATGATGCAAGTGATATCAAAAACTAGTTTTGCGGCTATTCCACAACATGAAATGCAACTGTAAATGGATAAAAGCACAATAAAACACTTTGGGACATGTTGTTATAAGACCATAATCAACTTCGGGGTGATTATAGCTCTCCGCTTTGCATTGGGCTGCATCACACCACCCCGTTGTTGATTATTTTCCAATAACAGCACATCTCGACTTTTTTTATTTGTCATTTTGAATGAGCCAGGATATAAAATGCTGAAAAATGTGGTGTACCTGTGCTGTTGTGAGTCACTGTGGAAATCCTATACGAGTATAGTAATATTAGTATCATTTTTTAAATAATTTAGAATAGTATAGTAATTTTTAGTCTCATGTCAAATGCCATTACACCTCAGAGCAGAGATCAGATAACAAAATGTATTGTATTTAGACAAGCAAATTCATGGAAAACACACAAACAGACAATAAAATGCACTCAGTGGTGACCAAGTGTTTGTTTATTTTGTTTGATCATTTTTGGGTCCTATGCAGTTTGTTTTTGCTAGCTTATTAGCATTGGATGGGCTGTGCATGCCGTGGAGCCTGAGAGCTGTGCTAACAGAGCACTGAGGGATCATTAATGATTTGCCCCTACTATTTAGAGTGAAATGTGTGGTTTTTGGACGCTTCCTTGAATAGTATTTGCCAGTCGTAACCACCAGATTAATCTGCATGGTGGGGAAAGGGACAGTATATTTCACATTTACTACTTAAATAACTTGCGAATATAGTGATTTTTTTTTTTCTTTCTTTTTTACAGTGGAAAGATGCAAAATAGGAAAGGTGGGAAGTGTGGAGTATTTTTAAGCATTTTGGGACATAAACACTTTTTGTGTTCAGAATTAGGGCAGGAATTCACAAGATTGACATAACCAGTCCAAATGTCCTGATGGACCTCTTTATCCCCAATAGGTTTGTTAAAACCTTTTTTTGAATTAGTATGACACTTCATATGACTAAACATGGTGGTCAGCTGTCCATACCTGTGGATATCTTGGTATTTGGAGTATTTGAGTATTCCATATATTGGATTGGAATATTGCAACCTGGCTGTTGGTTTTTGCTGCTCATTGATGCCTCTTTTTTTGTAAACCATAAATTGTTCCTGTACTAATTTCTGAAGGTTGTTGGGATTTCATTGATGGTTGATTCAGGATTTGATCCATCCTGCTCTGGTACTGGCTCTGTGCTCAGCTGCTGCTGTTTTTTTTGTTGTTGTTTTTTCTCCTCTGCTGACCTGGTCAATACTAAGTGCACTACAGTCTGGTTTTGTTGTCGGAGTATTTGTATATGGCCATTATTTTGTGATATGATTTTAGCTGCAAAACTATGGTTTTGTTGCTTTTTCACTGGGCAGATTTTCAGTCTTCATTTTAGAAATAGCCATACTGACTGTAGCCACAGTCAAAGCTTGATTCCTGTGTAGGATGTATTGGCTGACTGACTGCAAGACTACACAACTTGCAGCTCCTATAGAGCTGACTCTAAGAGCACATTTCTATTTACTCATTTGGTGACTTGGCAGGGCTTGGATTTGAACTCATAACCTTGCGATAAGTAGCCAAAAAAAAGCCTTAAGCACTGAGCCACGGTGACTTAAGAGTACTGTGGTGTTTAATGAGATTACCATATGTGTTATAAATGCTGAATGATATAAATAGCAGAGAGACAGATTTATAGCTTTACTAGTAAGCAAATGTGACACTTTTATATACATATACTGTACATATGATACGTTTGAGATATTTTTACACATTGCTGGAGGATGAGGTGTAGTTGGTGTGTGGTTAGTGAAGGGTAAATTCAGTGCCTTCCATTAATATTGGCCCCCTTGGTAAATATGAGCAAAGAAGACTGGGAAAAATTATCATGATTTTTTAACCTTTTGATCTTTTGTTCACAAAAACACTCTGCTCTCATGGATATCAAACAATTTCAAGCACAACACAGGTTTATCTAAAAATTTTGTTAAATATAGGTGTGCAACAATTATTGGCACCCTTTTTGTCAATATTTTGTGCTACCTGCCTTTGCCAAGATAACAGCTCTGAGTCTTCTCCTATAATACCTGATGAGGTTGGAGAATACATGGCAAGGGATCTGAGACCATTTCTCCATACAGTCTCTCCAGATCCTTTAAATTTGGAGGTCCTCGCTGGTGGTCTCGCTTCTTAAGTTCACCCCAAAGGTTTTCTATGGGTTTCAAGTCAGGGGACTGGGATGGCCATGGCAGGCCCTTGATTTTGTGGTCACTAAACCATTTTTTCAACCATGTTGATTTTAATCATTGTCCCACTGGACGATCCAACCATGGTCCATTTTAAGCTTTCTGGCAGAAGTAGTCAGGTAATATCTGTTGATATTTGATAGAGTCCATGATGCCATGTATCCTAACAATATGTCCAGGTCTTATGCTTTTCGTATGCAAATAGACATTTACCCGTAGGGACGGCGGAGAAGAGAACTATGCAGGTGTAGACTCGTAGCTAAGGTACTACTTTTGACTACTCAGTTAGTCAAAAACCATTCTAGCACCCAGATCAGTTACTGATTGAACCGGTTTAATCACAAGTTACTTGAAGAAATCACATGCTTGGTGTTCAGGGGAGTCTTCACTCCGCTAGACCGTTGGTGATGAAACTGCATTACACAGAAGAAAAACAAGAGAGTAAAATGAGAAAAAAGAAAAAGGATCATTGAAGCTTACATGGCACACATCCTTTTTTACACAGGGAATGTTGTCGCAACAAGTCAGCATAATTAATTTATGATAGTGTTTCTCACCACGGGGTTGCTCATTTCATTAACATTAAACCTGCCTCCATTAGCAGAACGAGGCCGAAAGTTTCATATTCATCCACCGCTGCCGCAAGCACGGGTTTAGTGATGCGTTTATACTGAGCTCGGTTACAGAGTTTGAAAGTTCATCCACTCCTCTAAATCTTTATCTAATGGAATATTTTTGTATTAAAATAAAGAGAATGTATGAATTGTTGAGGCTGATAGGCCCACATCCTCTCCCATTAGGGTTTCTGCAGGTGATCTTAATCGAGCTGATAATATAAAAGTAGATGAGGTGCTGTGTGACTGATAGACGGAGGGGCTATGCGCCATCTACCCAGGTTGCATCATTATCAATATCTCGTATTAACACGCCATTACATTCAGACTCCTGAGGATTCAGATTTCCTTCTTAATAGTTTAGTGTAGAAGAATGTCTTTGCTTTTGGTGTTAAGAGGTGAGAGAAACTTGAGATACCATTTCTCCAAAACACATTTTATTTTCTTCATGCTTATTAGGGCTGCAATAATAATCCTGACAAAACAATAATTAAAGTCATTTGAGAAGACTAAAATTAATTGAATTATCACCACTTAAACCAGCAGTCAAGTTTTACTATATCTGATGAGCTACATCCAACTAAAACAAAGGAACAAAATCAAGAGGTTAAGTGATTTATAGTACTTTAGCCAAGCTTTAATGATCAATATCCATTTATTGTGGGTTTTAACATAGTTTATTTAAGACGGGTGATGCTAACTAAAAGTTTAAAAAAAAAAAAAACTCATTACAATTATAGTATAGCCTTTGTTAAAATTAAAAGACTTCTGAAGATCAGAGTCATAGCAAACCTAAGTGTGATTACAAAGTCTGAGAAGATTTCTGTGAACAAGTGGGTGCAAATTTGTATGTTTTTTAATTTATTGAAGAATTAAAGGCCACAATGCAACTACTGTGGTAGTCGTCTTTGGGCGACTCTTCATCCTCTAGTGAGCTGAACCTGGCACCACAGATGCCACATGTGGGAAATGTTAAGCCACTTTTTCTAGTCTTTCCTGCTTTTGGTACGAGCATTGAGATCTATAAAGTAGTCAGTGTCTCTCGAGAGCAACTGCCACTCAATTCCAGCTGTAAACAGCCATAAGGCCTGTGCATCTGGGACAGGGACACCAGGGAGAGGTGACTTGGGACGGCAAGTTTATTCAAAACTTGTCTTCATCACCAGACACTCCAGACTTTAAACACTCTCTGCCAGACTTTAAGACTGGTTCCAAATGTACAAGCCATGCTCAAAGCACTGGGGGTGCATGTGCAATACTGCTTGACTTGATTCAATGGCAGGAAAATGCCCATGATGACTGCTCTCTTTCCCAGTCATCATGGGCCTGTTGGTTCCTTAGGTCTGCCTACATGTGCTTCCATCCCATTGCTTATCTGGTTAGGGAGTGTTCTCTTAGACTTTGCAAGGCAGTTAGACAGTGGTTGACTAATTCAAGGGCATCTCCACATTGTGGGACTGTGGACTGTCTCTGGAGACCAGTGCATCTCTGAGATCTCTTGCCATGTTAGCCTGGGGCCACAAGTCATCCAGTTACTATGTGTGGCTGAACAAGAGGCAAGGCTGACCAAAGGGAGGCTGTGTACTGGCAAGGGAAGACTTGCACAATCATGGTGCTTTCCTGTTTGCCATGCAGGGTAATGAGCGACAACAGGCTGTAAGCAAGAGGACTGCAAACAGCTGGCAAATTAGCATTCATTTAGCTAAACTACTGCACTAGACACATCACCCTGTATGTCATGCGCACACAGTTTAAGATCTTTCTGCTTTCTCATAGGGGTTATGAGTGGGCCTCCTCCTCTAGTGTGGAAGGATCTACACCTCTTTGTCTTTGTGATTTGTATGCTTTCAGATCTGTGATCTGCTTTTATAACATGATAGTGCAGTATATTTTTCTTTTTCTATGTGCAATGATGAAGACACCCATTCCCCCCACCAAACCCCAATTGACATTCTCTTGGCAGGCCGTGTGTACCAGGCATGCCAGTGGGAGAGCAACTCAGAAAAGGTCGAGCTGTGACATGGCAGTACATCAGTAGATAATTTGCCACGTCCCTCCCTGTAGCTAGCACTCTCCTATCACCAACTCAGGAGGGTCTGCTGTTTTTGCTACATCACAAGGCAGCTGAACACACTCAGAAGAAATTGCTAACTGCCTTCTTCCGCATGCATGAGATTACAGATGCCCACAAATGACTAGCATCACTCCGATTGACAGTGGAGCAGGGGAGAGCCAATTTTGATCTCTTGGACTCCTGGCCATGGATGAATATGGCATCATTTGGATTTGAGCTCACATGATAGGGTGAATGCTTTCCTGTTGTACCACTTCAAACCCTTTCTGAACTATCCAAGCACCTCATTGGGATTCTTCACTGGGATTCTCATTGTAGAAAGAGTAATGCAAGAAAAAATGCTTGCTAGATGGAAAATAGCAAAAAGGAGTACCTCAAAATACAGCGGTCTCATGCCAAAGATTTGCAAAACTCTGTGCCAGTCTATTCATAGAAAGTTCTCCACCTTAAGCATGTTTCATTTTTTGTGATCAGAGCTGTTTTAGAGCTGAATATTGCTTACCCAAAGAGATATGAGTCCTCTTGTGGTGTTCAGTACTAGATTTAGTATCATCTCCACTCCAGCGAGACTATTTTAGGAGATGACGGACTTGGCCTGGCATAAACAAACTGATAGCAGGGTAATGTGGCTTCTTGTAATGAAGCTGTTTTGATTAGATTAATGATGCACTCTGGCAGTTTCTCAGCGGATATTAACCACCAAGCTGTTTACCAGACGCCCCCCTGCTGCTGCTCGAGGGGAACAGAAAACAACACTTCAGTTTATTGGAGATGGAAGGTCTCTGGCCATGTCACACTCTAAGTGCCAGACCGATTTATTTTTTGAAGTTATTGACTGATTTTTGAGTGATTTACTCCTTACGGATCTCAGTGGACTACAAATTTATGAATAGCAGCTAAATATTATATTCTATTTTTATTCTATGTTGACAGTTTTGGTAAAAGTTGGTTAGCAGTCATTCTTAGGGCATTGTATTCACCTGCTTTTTGACAACTTGTCAGCTGTTTACTGGGCAATTTTGAGTGATTGACCACCTCATTACGCATAGGAGTATGTTGAGCTTGAACATCCATCAGGATTGTAGTACATACTCATACACAACTATCGCAATTATCAGTACTGTCACACTGATTACATAATCACAATTGCTTGGGCTGATTGAGATACATTTATTCTACTTTTTTTAATATAGGGTGCAGGGTTGCTTATTGGTTAGCACATTTGCCTCGCACCTCCTGGGTTGGGGGTTTGATGTTGATTTTGCCTGTTCTCCCTGTGCTTCGGGGGTTTCCTCCTGGTACTCCGGTTTCCTCCCCCAGTCCAAAGACATGCTCTAAAGGCTGATTGGCATTTCCAAATTGTCCGCGTGATTGGGTGTGCCATTGTGCCATGAAATGGTTAGTACCCTGCCCCCTGCCTTGTGCACTGGTCCCCTGGGATCGCCTCCATGCTCCCTGTGAGATATAGTTTTTTCAAGGACAACACTGATTCTGACTTTGCTACTTCCTATAACCTAAGCACCGTGCTATCATTATTCTCAGTTCAAGGCCTTCTCTGAACCATTTGTAAGTGCCAAATATAAGCACATCAAAAATGTGTTGTAGCGGGCGGCTCTGGCTCAGGTTGTAGCGCGGGTTGTCCACTAATCGAAGGGTTTGTGGTTCGATTCCCGGCCCACATGACTCCACGTGCTGAAGTGTCCTTGGGCAAGACACAGAACCCCAAGTTGCTCCCGATGGCAGGCTAGCGCCTTGCATGGCAGCTCTGCTACCGTTGGGGTGTATGTGTGTGAATGGGGGAATGAGACACAATGTAAAGCGCTTTTGGGTAAAAGCGCTATATAAGTGCAGACCATTTACCATTTAGATAAGATTTTGTGTGTTATGAGAAGAATACGTTTGCACACTTTAATCTACAGTATGTAGTTTGTTTAAATATCCTAGCTCCCCACATAATTGTATGCTTCCAACATTGTTGCCACAAAGTTGGAAGCATACAGTTGTATAGAATGTCTTTGTATGCTGTGGCATTACAATTTCCCTTCACTGGAACTAAGGGGCCCAAACCTGTTCAATCACTGTTGATGTTACCGAGTTGCTTCTGGAACTGGGAAACGGAAACATAAATATAGAGGGGGGAAAAAAGGAATGTGATTTGTATTGGTATTTTGGCAATTACGAATGCCAAATGTGAGACTCATGACTAGCTCATGTGTAGGACAGAAAGTGAGCATAAGTGGAACTGGCTTTTCTAAACACTTCATGCTAACTTTAAATATATTTTGCTTTAAGTATATGAATGCACTTTAGAAGCACTCGGTTGTAACTGTGATTAACTTTCTAAATCACGTCAAAGTCAAGCTGTTAAACAGATTTCCAATCATGGTCATACTCAATTTGTTTGGGCATCTAAGGTTAGATTGTGGTTGTTTTGCATTAGAAATGGTGTGCGTAAGCATATGTTGACGTGTCCTCTTGCAGTCACTTTCGACTTTATACTTATTCTCTTCATCTTCCAGGCTCTCATAGACTCTCTCTAAAGCTGTAGCACAGACTTCTCTTCAAATCCCAAATGTCCGATTGTCAGTCGGTGTCGAGCTGAAACCGTTCAAATCAAACAAGTCAAACAGCAAACGCTCACTGTGATTGACATAGTGAAGAGTGACACACAAGGAACTTCTCCTGACATTACTTTGACCTTTAGTATTGATAATACTTTCAGAAATTAATACGGCAGATCAAAAGATAAAGGAATTAGCCTCTTTTTTATGGTCCTCCTTTTAGATAAGCGTTCAGTTTCCTACTGAGATAAGACCTTCAAGTTAAAGGCACACTAGTTAAGGCTACTCACAACGTCTGTGAAGATGCATACTTTTACACAGCTGGAGCGTCTCACATGGCTCGGCTTCAGATGATATTGCTGTCTTTGATGTGGCAGAAGATATGAAACACTCTAAAGATGATTTTCTCTTGAGTTTGAAATGTAACTGATTTCATCCACAAGGTTGCTCATTCTGTAATATAAAGTCTTGACAGTGTTGGCTTTGTTGCAGTCCTCAAATAATGACACGTGTTGATGAAATAAGTTGCAAGTGGTAGAATAGTTTGTCACTAGTTCTTTACCACTTTTGTCATGGGCTAAACATCTGACATTTTATTAAATGTGGTGTTTTATATAGCAGATGGAATAGAAAAAGATAGTATAAATTTATAATCCAAAATATGACCCAAAATATTTATTCTTTAATATATACAGTACTGTGCAAACGTTAAAAAAAAAAAAAAAAATAGGCACATGTAAAGAAATGCTAGATCCCTTCAAAAATACTCTGGGGTTGTGGGTTTGAATCCCGTCTCTGCCCTGTGTGCTTGGAGTTTGCATGTTCTTCCTGTGCTTCAGTGGTTTCCTCGGGGTATTCCGGTGTCCTCCCTCAGTCCAAACACATGCGTTGTAGGCTGATTGGCATTCCAGAATTGTCTGTTGTGTGAATGTGTGTGCGATTGTGCCCTGTGATGGATTGGTACCCCATCCAGGGTGTCCCTCGAGTTTCCTGGGATAGGCTCCAAGCACCCCGTGACTCTGCGTAGGATAAGCGGTATAGAAAATGGCTGGATGGATGGATGGAAACAAAGTCAGTATTTGGTTTAATAACCCTTACTCCCAGGATGCATCAGTAGTCTAAAAATACAAGATAAGATTATTTTTATTGTAATTGCACAGGCAATGAAATTTAGTTTAGCAGCTATCTAGCTAATACAGTTAGAGCATAATGCCACATATATTACAAAAGAAAATAAAACTAAAAATCCATGATCTAATATTAAATAAGAAGAATAGGTATACAAGTGTATAATATACAGTTCTTAGAGCTGTTCTTAGTGCAAATTAACAGCAAGTGTAGAGTCTGGATTGTACAAATACCATTTTGTAGATGCTACATCAATGTCAGGTGTGTAAAAGTCACGTGAAGTCATGTAAACAATGAGGACTGGGCCAGGGTATGTGTCACGTGAGTCTTATTGCGCTGCAAGTTTAGCAGTCATTTGTTTTAAGTACAGTTTGTGCTGTTTTATAAGGGAATTGGCTGAGCATCTTGGAAAACCAGCCACAGTTCTTCCAGAAACATTGACTGTCACACTTGCTTCTGTTTTTGCAGTAAAAAAGCTGCATTCATTATGGGTTTTTTTTTTGGTCTGAAAAGTGTCCTGTTATGTAATGTTACTTTCTTTACTGGCATACAAAGATTTTTTTATTGTAACATTTTTTCCCATTTCTTTTGTTGGATTTGAAATAATGTTTGGAAATCTAAAATTTTTAAACTGACTCAATAAAGTCAAGTCATAAAATAAACATCTAAGGCAAAATTTTTATTTACGGAATCATTAGGGTGCTTAAGAATTTTGCACAGTACCGTATATGCTCAGTAGCAATATAAATGCCAGGAGATCTTTGACTGTGTGTGTGTGTGTGTGTATATGTGCGCGTGTGTGTGTGTGTATGTGCGTGTGTGTGTGTGTGTGTGTGTGTATTGATTGAATCCACTAACTGAGTGAAAAAGCAGCAGGTGCCTGATTGAGGACAATGACAGGTTGTGGCATTTTATGATGCATTTATTTATTTTTTTACAGTCCTCAGGTCATGTGGATCCAGCTGAATGTTTTAATGACGCATTTTATGCTTTTTCTCCATCATAATGAGGCCTGATTTCTAAGGGCTTTCTGATTTAATACTGGGTTCCGTGCTATTAAAAAAAAGCACAAGCAACAACAAGGAAAGGGTCTGCTAAGGATGATGAATTTCCTGTGCACTCTGGTTCAAATGTGATGCTTTTAATTCATCCTCTTAGGCTCTGTTCTGCCTGATTGAAAAAAAAAAACAAAAACGATGAGTTAGACACATGCAGATATGAATTATCACTACAAATTTTGAAGTTAAGACGGGCATTACCTCTACAAGGCATTGACAGACATTGTTATAAGCAAAATTAGACGTATATAGAAAACCTAGACGAATTAATAGTATTAAATATTAAAATATCTACTATTACAGTAAGTGCAGTATGTACAGATTGTAAAATTGACTATTGTAGTTAGAACAATTGCACATTTTACTGCATGTACAGGATTTGGAGCATATTAATAATGTAAGATTAATCATACTTTACTGTAAATGACCAGTGTTGAGTAAGTTACTCAAAAAAAGTAATCCACTACAGATTACTGATTACTACTTTAAAACTGTAACCTGATTACATTACTGATTACTGCATGTAAAAAGTAATCAGATTACTAATTACTTTACTTTCATGTTACTTTCAAGACCTATCAGACCTACAAAAATACACTACAAAGTGAAATTCCTAGTTCTTTCAGGATTTTTTTACTGAGTGTCAATGTAGGACATGATCAAAAAAGGTTGGATTTATCATAAAACCTGCCTCGGGTGTTGTCACTGTTTGTAGGACCACCAGACTGATAAAATATTAAACTTTTCTAACTAGGCTAGTTTGGTGTCACTATAGTCAAGGGGAGGCACAGCTAAGCTATCATTGTATGGGTTGTAAAGTATATTATTCTCGGCTCATATCATATTCCCGTAAACTGGAACTCATATAAACATTTACACACCTTGATTGCCCAGCTTTAGAGGATGTTAGTGTTTCAGTTTCCCCTTTACTGGTTTAAATAAATAAATAAATAAATAAATAAATGGGTGTATATGCATTTTTCCTCACACTGACTGTGTGGGCTAGCGTTTGGCAGAATTGAGAGACTATCAGCCAATAAGACACAAGTGTTTCCACGCATTTTCCTGTAAACCCTGTCTGATTGGTCTCGCCTCTGTTCAATGAAGATGTAAAATTACAGGCGGTTTTATTTTACGTAATGACAAATCATTCCAAATGGAGAATTACTCTGGGCTAAAGAAAAGAATCTTCGTGGCAAAACGTGATTTATTTTTAAAATGAATTTGACCTAATATTGTTTTCTTAACAATAAATTTGTAATGCATGTAATATAATTTTCTTGACATCAGTAACTGTCATCAAATTACATCAATTTAAAATGTAATGCATTACATTACTGCGTTATCAGAAGTCATTAGATTACAATAACACTCTGTAAATGACATATACTGTATGTAAAGCTGTGTTCCACTTAGTGCTTAGAGGAAAATTCCACCTTCATACTCATTAAATATGTTTATATAGAAATAGTTGTGATGTGCTTAGTGATTCTGGTGCTGATTTCTTGGTTGGTGCTATATATTCCTGTGAAAATTTTGCGGTTGAGTGCCATGCCTACTGTATGTCACAGGGGCTCATTGCTAATGCAGTTACAATGGCATTTAGTAGAAGAACACGAGGTTTAACATTTAGGTTTTGCTAGTAGCTCCTAAAAATGAGAGCAAGAGCTTCACTTTCACGTTCTCCATTTTCCAGCGACACTCAGTACGTTTACATGGACAACAATATTCCGATATTAACCCGATTCAGACAATACTCTGATTAAGAAACTAGCATGGAAACAGTGATTATTGATGACCTTAATCTGGCTAAAGTCATACTCGAAGTAAGCACAAATTGAATTAAGTCATGTGGAGTATTCCTGTTTTAGTCACATTATAGAAGTGCATTATAGACATGTACACACCTTAATCACACTATTAACATCGTGTGGGAGTTTTCACCACATTTTGCGACAGGACACGTACACACACACAGCAAACGAGAGCGCGGCTGCGTCCGAAACCGCGTACTTACCTACTATATAGTAGGAGAAATACATGCATCTCGGCTACTATATAGTAGGTAAGTATGCGGTTTCGGACGCAGCCCACGGCTTCAAGCATTCGTTTATTTATGTAGCATGACAAATAATTAATTGCACTTGAAGCATTCATAAAAATTAAACGGCTTACGGCTTGGGGACGTAATGACGTGTGTCGTTAATCGATCTATGTTCTATAACATGTAAAACGGGAACATGAAAGGAATATTCTAAAAGCAACTCATGTAAACACCTTAATCACAATATTGTCTTATTCAGAATAAGGTTAATAATTAGATTACTGCTGTCCATGTAAACCTAGTCATTAATTAATGATAATCCAATGTAGAATTAGTGGAGACATTGTTGCAAACATAACAGACTCTTACCATAAGCTTAGACTTACTGAGTTGTTTTGCATTGAATTTCTGCAATCAAATGCATCTGTGGTTCATAGACATGGATATGTCTGATCTAGAATTCTGATAATTTTTTTTCGTGCAAACAACTTCTGATGGTTAACTTGAGCTTTTATTGGCTTTTCCCACGTGCTCAGTCTCCCATGTGAGACTGTAGTGTGTTTACAGGCACAGGGTCTCCTCGGGGTATGGCAAAGCAAACTGCTGATCAGTGAAAGGCATGAAAGACTGATTGCTGTCAATTATTAACATGCAAGCTCAGCAGAGATTCGAAACGGCTCTAGAGAAACCATCCCGAACCGTTTGCGCCCTTTTGGATCAAATACCTCGGTTGATGCAAGCCGTCCAATTCCATTTGATTTGGCCCCATGTCAGTGTGGCGCTGTCACTAACTATTACACTTCTCTTTTTATATTTATCGTTTTACATCGTGTCTCCATCATGGGAGAGCTGAGGTAGATAAAAAATACTGACAAGCTGCGGAAGCTTAAAGTTTTCATGGCTTCGATGAACACGTCCTGCTAACAATGGAGATGAACACATGTCTAGTGACAGACAGTCACACAGCACAGCCAGTGCTTCAGGCCTGTTTTCGGGGTCACACCCAGCAAAAAAAAAAAAAAAAAAAACAACGGGTTGCAGCATTTCTTCTCTTCTTCATTTCAAAAACCATCAACGTGTGGCATTGAGCTGCTCAGCAGGTGATGTGCTAAACACAGCTATGGTGCATTTTCATCTCAATTTGCACAGCGAGCCCTTCCATCTTGCCATCTCTGATGGACAGCAGATAGAGATCTTCCCTGCATTAGCGCCACATTGTTTTAATCGCGTTCGTGATGCCTATCAAACGGCTGGAGTGTCCTCAAACAGCCTGCTCATTTGGAAAACAAATCAGCCATGGCCTTGTCATTTGATTAGCGCCAGTTTTGTTAGTCTTGCCTATTATCCTAATTATCTTTGTGGATGTGGGATGTGTGCGCCTTGGGGATGTTCAGTGACCTCCACTGACCCTCCGTCGTCTTCTGCCTGCTAAATAAAAAGCTGATAAATGCCACAAATTAATCGCACCTGATAAACAATTGACTGTTTCTAGCCTATTTTGTATCTTATTAGAGGTGCGTGTGTGTGTGTGTGTGTGTGTATGCGTCTGTGTGTGCATGCGCGTACCTGTGAGTGTGTGTGTTCCTGCAGTCATCTAGCCACAGAGCCTTGCTTTGTCAGATACCGTCATGAAACAGTTTGAACCTGTTATCTGTGATCCAGGACAGACTACCAGATGAATCAATTCAGTAGGCAAATATCCACCATTAGGTTTTCAGGAGATATCAATCAGTCGATAATGAAAAGTGAGAGCAGCTGATGTGTTGCCGTTGGTGTCGGTTACGATAACTAACCCCACCTAACAAGTCCAGCCTCGTTATTCTGCAGGAACTCAATGACTGTTTTCGTAAACTTGTGTTTGTGTAAGTAGGACATCCTTCAGTTTTGGGTGAAAGTTTTGCCCATAGGCAAAAAGCATGCAGATTATGAAAGCTGGAATGGATCAAGCAGAGAACTGGTTCAATGACATCTCCTGGTGTTGGCCTTTTGTTTTTTATCAACTGCACCAACTTTTGACAGCTTAATTACTTTTGCCTTTGGAACTGCCTCATTTGATAAATGCAAGCCAAAGTTGTGAAATATTAAAGACGCTACACAATTGTTGATGTACGTGAACTCATGTTCGACAGAACACTGCCTAGAGCAGGGGTGTCCAATCTTATCCGGAAAGGGCTGGTGTGGGTGCAGGTTTTCAGTCCAATCAAGTAGGAGCCACAGCTGTTTATACCTGTTTAATCAGTTGAGCTTGGCTTTCAATAGACTCAGGTGTGGCTTCTGCTTGGATGGAATGAAAACCTGCACCCACACTCACCCTTTCAGGATAAGATCGGACACCCCTGGTCTAGATATTAAACAGCAGTTGTTAAAACGGGGCTTCCTGGGCCGTGTTGTGATTCGGCAGCATTTCATAGAATAAAATGAACACTTTGTGTACAAGTACCGAACAGAACCTGTGTTGAGTCTTTCATTTTTGGCTTCAGCACTCTGCGCACTTCCAGTATTAATCCTTAAGCAATTGGAAAAGTTCCCAAGTGCTTTTATTAATGTCAACAAGTGGCGTAATGGAATATTTACCTCCTGTGTGTGCTGTAAACATTGTAGGATCCATAATAACCACTTGCGCTTTTAACGTTTCCAAACAGTACGGTGTATGTGATGATGCGTTCATTCGTTCACTCAGCTGTTAAAGCAGCTGGAGAAAGTAGACCTGGGTCAAGGTTTAGAGGATGTGACCATCACAGATTGGAGCCTTTCATTTTGAAAGGTCTTTTTTATCTGCATGGCTAAGCACGAAATATCAACTCCAAAGGCTCCATCTGTCCATCTAGCATGCGCAACGTGAGTTACTAAACCCGTCCCTTTAGGTATCGTGATTGCATGTAGAAATAAATCCATTCAGAGTGTATGTGTTATCTTTGTGAAAGCCTATTTTTGCCAACTGAAGACAAACGTAAGTCTTAATAGTTTGGAAAAAGTTCTCTGCATTGTGTCTTAGTAAAATTTACTTTACAAGTTTCTCAAAATGATGACTTAATTTTCCTGCAGTCACGTTTCACATTAGAGAACGTGAATAAACAGAGCATTTGAAAAGGTTTTGTTCAGCTTTTTAATTAAATACACGCTCATGTTTACACTGTTTTTAGTTAATTATTCACGTCAGATTTTGTTTTTCAACTCGTCTCACTGCCTTTATTCGGCATTGTGCTTGAAGTTCACTGCGCTTCCGGACACTACTCCTGTCTGCTACTGGAATCACTTAGTGCACCAAATAATAAAATCTTATTCACGTATTATGCACCAACAAGTTTGTACATGGCCTAAGGATTGCACTTTAGCACATTTAGTACCAGCTCATGGAACATTTATTAAAAAAAAAAAAAAAAAAACAATACAGAAAATATTTTCTTGAATTCATGAAATCCAACAAAAGCTTAACCCCTGATGGTAGCCAAATTGAATTCATTATGCTGGCTTGACAAAGCCAACATACTGATTTCCTATTTAAACGTACTATTTTCTTCCTATTCTTCTTCTGAGACCATTCATTTCTAAATGCTACTCTTCCCAGAGCTTTCAAGCTCGCAAGTACAGTTCAGCGAAAGACCCACCTCTTCCGTGAACACCTAACTAACCCCTAAAATGCCAACCCCACATTATCCTAAAAAAAACACCTACTCTGGCACTTACACCTCTACTCTGCGCACTTTGCTTTTCTAGAACTCAATTAAAGATCTTGTATGGTAGCACTACTTGTATTGTTCTCCGCTTGATATATCGCTTTGCTTGTATTTACTCATTTGTAAGTCGCTTTGGATAAAAGCATCTGCTAAATGAATAAATGTAAGTACAGACCTTCAGTCTGTTCTGACTGGAGTCACTATGTCTTTTCTAACTGATCGGAATGAAAGTTTTCCTGTTTCGGAAGCTCAAAGGGGCAGAATTTCGGGTAGAATTCCATTCAAAACTTCTTGAGCTTTGAAGCTACTTCCAGCAAACTCGGCACCGTCCTTCAGGCTGTTCAGACTGATCAGGCTGTACTGGTTCTAACGGATCAGACTCCCGGTTTTCCCGTAGCGGACGATCAAATATCCCAAAAGCTCCTATTCACTTAGACTGCCGGAATGTTCAGAGCCTGGCCCGGCATGTTCAGGATTTCAAACTCTAACTGTGAAAACTCACACGTGGCCTGAAGCCCCTCCTCTCTCCCTCTCACTCCGTCAGTGCACCTGTAACACACTCTCACTTCATCTATCTCTCTATCAATGCCACATACTCTCTCTATCCATCTCTCTATCAATCTACCAGCAGCACACAGGCACTCTCTCTCTCTCTCTCTCTCTCTCTCTCTCTCTCTCTCTCTCTCTCTCCAGATTTCTTTATATCAGTCTACCTGTATCACTCTCTAACTCCTTCTGTCTTTCAAACACTAAAACTCTCACTTTCTATATACATGTAGCACTCTCTCTCTCCATTTACCTTTCTACCATTCTCTCCATCTATCTATTTACTAGTAACACTCTATCTACCTATCTGTCTAACTCTAGAAGTACTGGGACCCTATCTGTCTAACGCGAAGTATTGGCACCCTATCCATCCATCCAGAGAAGTATTAGCACCCTATCTATCTAACGCTACAAGTATTGGCACCCTGTCTCTACATCTATTTATCCAACCCTAGAAGTATTGGCACCTTATCTATCCAACACTAGAAGTATTGGCTCTCTATCTATCTATTTATCTATCTATCTAATCACCTCTATAAGTATTGGTACTCTAGTCTATCAAACTCAATAAGTATTGGCACCCTAGCGATCTAGCCGACGCTAGAAGTATTGGCACCCTATCTGTCTATCTATCCAACTCTACAAGTATTGGCACCCTGTCGATCTGTCTCCCTTTCTTTTTTTTTAAAACTCCACATTAGGTTCAGCTCTCAAACTGATAACTATTTTAAACTTTCAGACCGACTGTGTCAAGCCAACATCAGAGTTTGTCATGAAACTTTACCTATATCGTTTCCATTGTATTCGGATCACCTTCTTTTCAGGTGTTCATTGGGGTTGAGGTCAGGGCTCTGAGCAGGCCTCCCATTTTCTTTCACACCAACCTTGGCAAACCATGTCTTTATGGATCTTGCTTTATGTGCAGGGGCATTGTCATGCTGGAACAATTTTGGGTTAGACCTCTTAGTTCCAGTGAAGGGAAATCATTATGCTACAGCATACAAAGGCATTCTAGACAATTGTATGCTTCCAACTTGTGGCAACAGTTTGTGGAAGGCTCATGTATGGGTGCGATGGTCAGGTGTCCATATACTTTTGGTCATATAGTGTAGCATGTACAGTATGTCTCATTGTTTAGTGGAAGTTAGCTTCAACTCTTTTACCTATTAAGTCAGAACGCTTAGTCAAGGTCAGAGTAGGTACAATGCTTATAAAATCACAACCACAAAGATTGGCTTCTACAATAACTGCATAATGAAGTTTAAATTGAGAACTATGGACCACTCTACAGTAACTAGCCCCATGAAGGCAAATAAACATCATCTCCTGGTGACAAATAAGTAACCCAGTGACGCTGTTAAGGACCACTCACAGCTTCCAGCCACGCCTGTGTACTGTCCAACAGCTGGGGGATTAACCATTCATCATCTTAAAAAAAAATTGCTTGGGTTTGGCACAATTTGTGGGGAAAACATGCCCCAGTTATAGACAGCTCCAGTGATTATGTACTGTTCTTTGTAAATATGCGTTAATTATAAAATGATAACAGGCATGCTGAGAAAATTGAGCTAACCTGCAGGCTTTCAGCTTAACTAGAAAAAAATGTTAAAATAAATGTTAATGATGCCTGTTGTTGTGGTGCCTCTTTATTATAGTCAGCTTGATCAAGGGCTCTTGTGATTATGTGCTGTTCTTTTTAAATAGCTCCAGATCCACCACAACTCTGGTGGAGATAAAGCTCTTGAATGAATGAATGAATGAATGAATGAACGAACAAATAAATGAATTAACTAAATTTGCAAGCAATTGTATAGCAAAAATACGAGTAATTTTATAGTGCATCTGGAAAAGCTAAGTCTCCATTTAAAAAAAGCTTTCCATGTGTCCTTGTATGAACCTTCTCAGGCTCTGCTGACTTTTATCACATGCATATCCAATTTTTATAATAAGATCAAAGAGTAATTTTATAACAGGGAGCACGGTGTCATTATTACCAACCTCATTAGGGATCTGATCATCATCGCTCTGAATCAGTAAGACACTGACTGGTAAGGCCTGTAGATATAAAGGCACATGATCACACATTCCAGGGTCGTAGAGAGGAGGAAATGTCTGGAGCACTATTTTGTCACACTCACGTGCTTACGAGTTTAAGGTTTAAACAGCATTGCACTAGCTTTGTGATCCACGTGCCTTTAGCCGAGTAGGAACCAGAATCTGTTCTCTACTGAATAAAATATTCACGTCATAATTTTCAAAGACAAGGGTGAGTGCAAGTTAATTCGACCATTTATCCCTAATAAAGTGCTAGAGACATAATTTATAATTAAGTAAATTGCTGTAATTACAAGCTGCCTCGGTTCAGTCGGCCTCTGTGACTGTTCGCCTTCTCACTCAGGCGCAAGAGGAGGAAACCTTTCCGGGAAGGAGCAGCGGCAGGGGAAATCATGCTTCCATGTAGATTTGAATTTGACGTGAATTGAATTGTGGGTGTGTGAACGTTCCAGCCAGAGCTTTTCATTTTGCTGTGAAGGTCCCAGCTGACATTTTGATTTCATTTGGAATGTCTTGATTTTCTGTTAGAGATATCGATACATCTGTCCCCAAGCCAACAAATTGAATGAACACTCAGAAATGCATGCTTTTCAGTATTTTACTTACAGAAGGCCATGCACTTTTGAAGAGCATATAAGAGAGTGCTTGACAACACTGAAATATTGATTCTGCTCTTTGTGGTTTAACTCCTAAACAAAGTTGACAATAAATGAAATGTTTGCTTTAATGAATAAAAAGTTTATTAGTATATTAACTTGACCTTTTTGCAGTAAAACAGTTATTAGTTCATATTATTTTGCTGTAATACTAACCCACACAATCAAGGTCTGCATTTCGTATTATACTACAACACCGTTAAATGATTAATTCTGATTGGTCAGACAGTGTTGATTAATTTTTTATAAAAGCACGGCTTGGACAGTTCCTGATGCAAGGCACATTACAGGTTTATATTAATGTGCTAGTTCTAATACTTTATCGTTTCAGGGTTAATACCTTGCACAGGGACTTGTATGGTGGAGACTCAATTACTCGATTCTGATTGGCTGAGATGAGAGGTGTGCATTCAAACCGGTGAACGCACAGGTAGTTCCAGTATTTTTAATCACCGTTCTAAATTAATGTGCTGCCTATAATTAACTGTAACCATAGTAACGTACAGTTACAGTTGCATACAGTAGTTAAACTCAGAGCTTCATTATTAGTAGAGACGCGGCACAGACACACACAATCTCTCTCTCTAATAACTATTTATTATAATTCATTCAAATAAATGTAATTTTATCACACTACTTTATCTCTGTATGATTTGAAAAGTGAATAATTCTATATCTACAAACCCGTATATAAAACAACTAACAAAAATGAACCGTTATTTTTATCCTTTCAGTCAAATTTTGCACTGCAAATAACAATGATAGCTTTGACTTGCCAATGCTGGCGAGTGACCATGTTATAAGCCGGATAATCCACGGTTAGGTGTGCATTACTCCATTTTAATGAACAACGTGGATACAAAGAACCGAGGCAAGGCGGAGGGCAGTTTCCCTTACATATAATTGTTTATCTGGTGTTTTTTTTTGCCAGGAGATATTTATTTAACATACTTGGAAGGAGTTAGTAAAGCTGTTAGGTAAAACTGTTGCTTTAGGTTTTCAGTTAAGGCTTTGAGTAAGATGTGTCATTTTTTAACTAATAAAAAAACAACAATCCTGTAATCGCTGTGGTATAGGAAGATTAAAGCATATTAAAACATGCTGTTATTGGAAAATAATCAACTTCTGATGGGGTAACCGCATCATACCACCCCATCATTGATTATTTTCCTATAAAAGCACACCTTGTTGTGTTTTATTCCTTACATACATAACATAGATTATGTGATACTCCAGCTTTACGCTGGAAATTTTTCAAATGCAAACAGGCTTTGATGGACGTTTCCCGCTGTGCATGCACCTAATCATTTTGAAATAAGCGTGACTCATACCCATCCATCCATCATGCCTAAAGCTCAGTCCCTCCTCCAAATCGGAATAGTGTACGCTTGACTTTTGAATGAGGTGCATCAGTGTGGCGTATTTCTGCCTATAATTTAGTACGATTGTCCAAAATGCAAAAGGGAACAGAGGGCCTTCTGTGCAGCAGGTCATTCAGAAAGACCCGTTGCTTAGGAGCAAAAGAAATGTGGTGAAAAGAAACTTGCTGAGAGGTCATGTAGAGCTTTTTTTTTCTACTTCACAGTAATTTGTGAGCAACTGGTATCCCATCCTGTGCTACACAGAACAGAACAAAAATAAAAAAGTCTCTCAGCTATTAATTCTGGTGTGTGGTACTCGGGTTCCGAATGGAATAAATTGTTCTCGCATACTGATCTGTACTGAACTGGTTTGAAGCTCATTACTACTGCACGTTACTATGTGCAGACCATTACTACTGTTTTTTTTATGTTTGTAATGGCCACATACTATGACTATTAGCCCATAGGCACACATGGTGTAAACTGGGTAGGAAAAAAACAGCCTGGCTTTGTTGGATGAGTAAGCAGAGCTGTTGTTTTTCTCATATTCTATCACTTTCAGCTTGACAGGACTCAGGTTGAATGTGTTGTTCTTGAGATTAAACATGACCTGATGTTATTATTATTTATGCTGGACCATGTCTGTGATTGTGTCCTTCATCTCGGCCTGTTTTCTCCTGAGATAGACTTTTTGAGCTCATGTGCATTGCTGTGTACATGGCAGCTTGATATTTGCCAGCTTATCCCAGAGTTGTTTACTTGTCACTTGAGCTCTCGCTTGGCCCAGCGCTCAGCGTCTACTATCACACATGTGCTGCTATGTCATGAGGTGACAGCAGAGTACAAGCTGACAAATTGTCACAGGGGGTTAAGATAGCTTCTATAGCCACTGGAGTGCCGAGCCAGTAGGTCAATAATCAGGGCAGAAACAGAAGGAGAAGTGTTTTTCTGGTTTGTTAGTTTCTCTCTCTCTCTCTCTCTCTCTCTCTCTCTCTCTCTCTCTCTTTTTTTTGGTCTGACTATGCGAGGAATAGACAGCAGTTCACACATTTTAATAATTAAAACGATTAGGACCAATATTATGATGTCATATTGTCATTACATCCACATTCATTATCGTGAATGCTCTGAAAAATTCATAATATTATGACTGGCAACCGGTGATGGAAAAGATTCAAGTCATTTTACATGAATATACTGAAATATCCTCCTGATAATATTTGGAAGACTTGGAACTATTTCTGAATTACATGTCCTTGAAATAAAGGGCCTGATGTGCACTCTGCCCTTACTGAAATTTGCATGGAAAGAACAGGTTTAGGGAGGTGGGAATAAACCTGATAATCCAGAGGAAATCTATGCGAACATATTGAAAAATCCTCACAGACCGTGACCTGAGCTCAGGATCAGACTGGGGTGGACCCTGGAGCTGTGAGACAGGAATGCTACCCACTGTACCATCACGCCACCTGTTATTTTGATCTCTAAATATCCGTTCTGCACAGTAAAATCCGTAGTGTTGAATTCACACACAGTTTCTTTTTCATGTCCAATTGGACACAAATGAACTCTGAAATAATTCATTCAACACTAGCTGTTAATTCAACACTGGGGATTTTGCTGTGTGAGATCTACTTGCATCTAAATTACTATTCACTACATGGCCAAAAGTACACGGACACCTGACCATCACAGCCGTATGTGGGCCTTCGCAAAACTGGTGCTGCAAAATGTCCCTTCACTGGAATTATGATGCCCAAACCTGTTCCAGCAGGACAATGTTCCTGTACACAAATCGAGCTCCATGAAGACATGGTTTGCCAAGTTTGGAACACTGACTGCACCCCAGGCCGCCTTGCCCGACATCAGTGACCTGACCTCACTAATGCTCTTGTGGCTGAATGGTTCAATCCTCACAGCCACACTCTAAAATCTAGTGGACAGCCTTCCCAGAAGAGTGGATATTATTATAACAGCAAAGAGGACACTACAGCTGGAATGGGGTGTTCTAAAAGCAGATATGGGTGCAATAGTCAGGTGTCCACCAATTTTTGCCCCCCATATACATGTACATAGTAACATTTCATTCACTTCATTATTGGCAGAATCAGCTTCACACCATTATATATACAAACCAAATTGGGCGCGACACACACGCGCACACACACACAGTTATTTTGTTATGAAATCTGTACAGAGTTACTCAACTGGACTTTGTGTCCTAAGAGTGTTGTTACCACATAAAAAAAAAAAAACATCAACATTGTATCCTATCCAAACAAAGTTCAACCATCAGGCTAGGCTACGTGCGTCTAATATTGTCAGTTAGCAGAAAAACGTGGGCCGAAATATGGTTGAGTTTAGACAGATAAAAGCCAGTTATAGCACTGTCAAGTGTATTGTGAACCTAAAGTGGTCCAATGTGCAGCATTTAAACTTTAGGCTGAAGCTGTAAACATGTGGTCTCTTCGACATGCTGCTGCTTTATGGCTGTGTTCTGGCTGCCAGATTCGGATGAATTCATTGCTGTAATTCCACAGTGATATGTGTGCCAGATGAAGTGGTTAGTGTGGGCCATCCCTGGGCAATTACTCATTTGATATCGGGGATTGTTTGTGCAAATCTTAAACAGAATGGAGCCACTGACAGTTTACAGTTTACAGTGCAGATCAAGGTAGCCAGTTGGTATTTGTATTAGCAACATTAGGTTACTTTTTATATACTAATGACATACTAATGCAAACACCACAATATATTACTCATTGCTGATTCATTCATATTTATTATTGATTGATTATCACAAATCCCCCAACCACAAAGTGTAGCAGTCTTGCTGTGTGTGTGTGTGTGTGTGTGTGTGTGTGTGTGTGTGTGTGTGTGTGTGTGTGTGTGCGTGTAATATGCCGACCTCATACAGTTTGGTAACACTCAATTTCTAAGAATAAATATTTGTAACCTTCAGCTAAGTCAATCAAACGCCCACCGCTCCTTAAACTGATGTCCTTACTGTGTTCTGAAAGCCACCCTGAAAGTGAACACGTCATCCCTTTGAATCAGCAGTAGTTTAGTGCAGCCTTCCAGCATCTCCTCTACAATAAAACTCTTAACATCGCAGCAGCTAAATGAGCACAACACGAGTGAACGCAATAGCAGGTGTCCTTTCATGGGAATCCAGATGTTTTATTCGACACCATTGTATAAGCACAGTGTACCATATAGTAATTTATAGAAAACCACTTTCTTTAGAAAACCACTTCGGTTCAGTAAGACACAATGGCGGTGATGTACACCATGTGCACCTACATATTAAAAGTCTTATAGAGCATCCGTCATTGTGCAATTGTGTGTGAAGTGTTTAAAAAGCTGATGTGGAAATAACACTGGTAAAATGGAAGCATATTGGGGTATTGTTTTTTTTTTTTTTTTTGCGATGCGCTTGAGACTGAAAACACGTTCAAAGCAAATTACCCTGGGTTGGTTTGTTTGTTTGTTTGTTTGTTTGTTTGTTTATTCAATGCCCCATCATTGTTCCTGCCACCAACACCAAAAAAAAAAAAAAATACACCGTTATATATAATGGTATATAATATACATTAGGTGGGCTAACTGATCACACTTTCTTTCTTTATTTCTTTCTTTCTTTATTTGCAGATATTTTTTTTACAGAATATGTTTAACATAATCTGCTGCTTGATGACAAGATAACAAAAGACACTTTAGGACAATTAATTTGGAGATCTTTTTTTTTTCCACCATCGTTGGTTTTGATGATCTTTGACATTGTTGCTGCATCCACCTTGCCTTGTTCTGAGCAAATCTATCTGCTGTTCCTGGTCTTCATAATAATAATAATAATCGCACGGGGTTTCGGGTAACAGGCCACGTCTCAGTCCACTTCGATGTGGGCTTTGCCAAAGGATAGAGTAAGGGTGCATAGAGAGCAGTCATTAACACCTTGTGAAGCCTAAAATGAGAACTGGGACATCTTATAGAGCGCTGCAGGGATGACGTATTTTTGTAGACCAACCCGGAAGCGTCACCCTGAAAATAAGCTCTGTGACCAGCAAAAGTTTAGGATTTTTACACTTTTGTTCATTAAGGTGCCCTTCACAAATGAACACACACTTTTCTGAAATTTGAAGCCTAAATACAATCGCCAGAAGTAAAACGTTGTTAGCTTCTTATCAACCGCCTTTTTCAAGACACGTAAACTCTTAACAAAATCACGAGTGGAGTATTACTGATGTATTCTATGTCGTAGAATAAAACGTGAACATTTCTTGAGCTTGTGTTAACCTCAGACCTTATTTCAGGCGTTTAACCAAAAACCCCACTGACTTCGGGACGATGGAGCCGGAAGTGCTAAAATGCTGACTTGTTTCCGGGTTTTAGGACTCGTTCCCGCACCACTCTATAGCTGAGTGAATCTAACAGGGACGTGCAAATGAAGACCGCAAGTACTCCATTTCAGATAGGGCTGCGATACTCATCCTTTAAACCAAGTATATTTTTTTGCTGGCAACCAAGAACATGGTTCTGAGCATTTCACATGATTATCTTAGCATTTTCAAATGGCATTGAAATGATGCACAACACTGCAGTGCTACTGCAAGTATGAAATTATTTGGTTGGGGGCATTTTCTAAACCATATATATTAATATAAGCTATGCGGCACGGTTACAGATGATAATGTCTTGGTACTGTCTTCCTCTGATGCTAATGTAACCCAGCTTGTTTTTAAAATCGTGATGCACTGCACCTAGAAATAACTTCCTGGGCCATTATCATGGATTTTACAACATCCCAATAAATCACACCCCTGGTCTCTTTTCTTGATGCTTATTAATCACTTTGGTCTTTTTTTTTTTTTGCAATTTGAAATGCTTTGTAGGCCATTACTTAGAACCTATGCATTTACAAACATTGTCAATTTCATGAGTGTATTAACATCTTTAAGAAAAAATTTAATTAAAGTAATTAAAATCAGCCCAAACAGAAACTAGTAGTCAAGAGCATAATCCTGGCATATGTTTCTTGCCACTTTGTAAATACACAGAGTGGTGCAAGTCTCCCAGTCTTAATAGGAAGGCCAGGCAAACATATGTTAAACGAAAGAAGAAGAAGAAAAAACGCTCCAATTCAGCTCGAAGTGTGTGCGGTCTGGTGACCCTCAGTGTGCTTGAATGATGTTGAAGGTTGTTTTCGTGTGAGCGAGAGGCAGAGGTGAAGACATGAGACAGAGACGCTGCTGCGGTTTCTCAGTATGTAAGAGCTGAGGGAGGAAGGGATGAAGAGAGTTGGAGTGGATATTAAAAGATGATTGTGCGTGGGCTGTCTTGGCTCCGGAGGGAAAACGTAAAGTCTGCATCAATCAGCAAGGGGATAAAACAACACGGCAACCAAAAAACAGCTTCCATAAGAAGGAAAGCAACAAGGGAAGAAAAAAAAAAGAAAAATAATGTGGTGTAGAAATGGTTCGTGTTTCAACATTGTGCCACAGTAGAGATGGTGAAATAACAACAGTCTTGTGGCCTTGCCCACCTCGCGTGCATTTCACTTGTTCTGATTTGTGCCTGTGACTTCTTTGATTTTTTTTTTTCCTCAACATATCTTATATGGCAGAATGTGTAATTCCAATCACCGCTGTTTATTCATCAGATCATGACCATTCATGAACCTATTACTTGAAACCTGAATTAGTGCATCACTCGTCATCACATTAGTCTAATTAAGCTCTCTTAATGCAAACCACAGACAACTGAATTTACATGATCCAGAGATCAGTTACAAGGCCCACACCTGGATTTGGAATGTTTTCATGCATGACTAAACTCAGCAAACTTCTGGTTCAAACATACAGAAAAAAATAAAAGCCTAAGTAAAAGTAAAAACATTGTTACACCTGGGTCGAAATGGAAAGGTTGGTGTATAGATATTGAAAAGATGGATGAAACAACATTAACCCCCATAAACCTACACTCACTGTCCACTTTATTTATGCACATTTATGCAGTTATCCAATCAGCCAATCATGTGGCAGCAGCACAATGCAGAAAATCATGCAGATCCAGGTCAAGAGCTTCAGTTATTTGATGTTGACATCAAACATCAGAATGAAGAAAAAGTGTGATCTCTGTGACATTGATCGTGGCATGGGTGTTGGTGCCAGAAGGGCTGGTTCGAGCATTTCAGAAACTGCTGATCTCCTGTGATTTTCACACATGACGAGCTCAAGAGTTTACACAGAATGGTGCGAAAAACAAAAAACATCCTGTGTGCAGAGGGTGTGCAGGCTGAAAAACCTTGTTCGTGAATGAACTCAGAGGAGACCATCTGATGCAAAAAGAAGTCTCCAAAAACCCCATAATTTCATCACATGATCCGCTAGTAAGTCTTGCAACTGTTGGTGTCAAAGTGCATGCTTTTACATTCAGAAAGAGATTGCACAGATTTGACCTGCATAGGAGGCGTACCAGGAAAAAAAAAGCAGTTGGCGAATAAGCACGTATGCGCCTGTGTAACCTTATCATCGCCATATGTGAAGTCAAGGTCATCTGGTAGTGGGTGGGAAGAGGACTTTTGTGTGTAATTGGAGGCATTTTGGTGCTTAAGAGAGAAAGATTCTCTACAAACACCGTCTAAACAACATAACATTATATGCTTTTCATTCAGTATTTGATCTCCTCAGAGGGTTTGTTTTCAGTAAATCTGGCATCAAGGATCATGAGGATTTGCTTAAGGCATGCTGGCTTAGGTGCTACCTCACCTGACACCACTACCCTGTACTCTCGAGTCCAAGCTAAATGAACTTAACCCCACACGTGCTCTTCATTATCCTGTTATAGAGCTCTATGTGGCTGCACACATCTTCTGGTAAACACACACACGTGTAGAGCCTGCTGTGAATGTCTGATCCCCAGCCACTACAGGTGTCTGGTCATTTTTCACCTCTATCATTGCTGTTTCAGTCTCAACCATCAGAGAGAGATCTAATGTCATATAACATGTCTAATCCACACATTACAGCTTTCCCATTCTATTTGTGAAGCCCAGGAGACTGGCCTGGACAGAGCATTCCCTTTCAAGCCCTCATCACATTCACTCCTAGCTATTGATGCCCCCCTGGTGTTTTATTAACCTAAAGATTGCGCACTGTTGACGTTTGCTTCTAATTCTGGACGGATGACATTTCAGGAGATTAGAACATGTAAATAGCCTCGGTGCTGGGCCAAGTCTGCGGGCCAGGTTCACTTCCACCATGAGATTATATCTCAGATTACAGATCCACAAACAGTCTGACGCCTTTGGCACCACTGGGAGGCTTCGAGGAAAGATTAATACAATTTATTGTTGTGAAGTCAGTGTAGTAATTTATCTGGAACAATGTTCATCCTTGAAATGACTGAAGGTGACAGAGATAGAGAGCGATATTAACTTCAAAATTAGGGTCATGTTGCTTCCTAATCAGTGTTTCAGAAACAGCCCGAGAGAATTAGATTTCGGACACAGTGGAAATTCAATATTGCTGTGAATAAGCCAGTGTTATTTAGTCAGTAGTGCTACATTGCTCTGAATAAAAAAAATCTGTTCTCTAATGTGCTTTCAGGTTGTAGAATTAATAAGTTGCATGTTTGTGTTAGCAGCTTTAAGGGTCACATGCTATGCAGCAGGCCTAGGATTTGGACTTGCAACCTTCAGAAGGTCATAGATTAATATCAAGTTATTCACATTATTAAGTAACTACATGAACTGTTTAGTAACGACCCTGAAAGCAATAAGAAAGGTATATAATTTTGAGAGTGAGGAATGGACATGCATGAGGTTACCACAGCTGTTAATGTCTGATCAGTTCAGAAATAAGTAATAATAATAAAATTCTGTTTTTTTTTTTTTCCAATTTGTTTTCCATTGGCATTTTCATGCAGAACCATGTGGAGTGGCCAGAACAATGGTAGCCAGCACGGTCATGTGACTGCCAGAATGGAGACCAGTTTGCCAATGGGAACCCCCAGCATCTCGGTATCGCAGCACCAGTCTCCTAAAAAATTTGCTCCTGTCGTGGCACCCAAACCCAAGTTCAACCCATACAAGCCGCCGGGGGACACGACACACGACATTGCAGGTAAGACTACAAAAACTCATCATTCATGGAGTTTTAAGGGTCTCAAATTTACCATTATAAACATACAATATAAAAATGTATTTATTTGCATTTATTTATTTAGCAGGCGCATTCATTTAGTCCAAAACGACTTACAAATAAGGAAATACAAGCAAAACTATAACTAAGGTGTATGATAAAATGTTTGAAACTGGTGTTGTAATGTAAAAATATAATTGTCCAAAATATTCATATCTTTTATGGGATATTTATCTTTTATCTTTATGGGAACTTTATAACTTTATTTTATTATTTACAAAAAATATATTTTTTTAAATGGATGACTTGGAGCGAAATATTCCAGAAAGCAGCCAATAAGAGTCCAGCGTAGGTGGGAATTCCCTTTAATACTGTTTAAAAAGCATCTCAGGGGGATTCCTCAAGAAATTGGTTGAGAAAATGCCAAGAATACATTTCTGGAAAATCTAGGCAAAAAGCGTGTCTACTTTGAAGATGCTGAAATACTAAATTGTTTTTATTTATTTTGCATTTTTTTCTCACAACATAATTCCCATAGTTCCATTCGTGTTACTCCAGAAACCTCTTAAGAAACTGGCTCACAGTAGAGCTCATCTGTTTGTTTCTATTTAATGTATTCAGATATTTTAGCCATCTTGGCTCTTGTGCCAAATTGATCAAAATATGACAAGTGTGCTAAGCATTTTTTTGTTACACCATAAGCAGGCAATCTAAAGTGGACGAGGGGATATGCAGGGCAGATGATTATCTGCAATCATTACTTACTGCGTTACTGTGACGTGGCAGTATTCTACTCCGGAAGCAAAACTTCATTAGTTTCTGTCATAATCAGCTCCTTCTAAAAGGCCGTAGTCAGTAGAGTTTGTGTGTATTGATTCAGGTCAAGAGCTTCAGTTAATGTCCACATCACACTGTGACATGGTTGTTGGTGCCAGACAGGCTGGTTTGAGTATTTCCGAAACTGATGATTTTTACTGCTGGTATGGCTGGTATTTTCAGTCAGACACAACAGTCTCTAGAGTTTACACAGGTAAAATAAATAAATCGAGCGAGTGGCAGTTGTGTGGGCAGAAATGGCTTGTTGATGAGAGAGGTGAGAGGCTGATAAGATGCTGAAAGGAAGGCTAGGTTAACTCAAATGACTGCTCTTTACATTTGAGCAGAAAAGCATCTCAAAATGTGTAACATGTTGAACTATGAGGCTCATGGGCTGCAACAGCAGAAGACCACAACGGCTGTCAGAAAAGAACGAGAATTTGAGGCTACAGTGGTATGGAATTAAATTTGTGCCAAAAGTATTGAACATAACTTTTCAAGATACAAACAAAAAATATACACTGAAAAAATGGAATATGTGGTCGGTTAGATTTAAGAAAAAACTATTACGTACGGTTTACATAAAAGATATTGCGTTTCTATTCAAAACGTGATTTCGTTGCTTATGCTAAAATTAAACAACTTTCTAATTAATTAGATTGAATTATGTAAAGTGAGCATGATCAATTCACATAGTATTTACATAAAGCAATTACATTATGGAATCTTGTGGGGATGATGGCACTGACGGGTTCTAACGAACCAAGGCAACTCGGGTTCGATCCTCAGCTCCAGTGAGAGTGCGGAGTTTGATTTTATTTAGGCCATTGAATAGACATGATCAAATCACGTTGGATGTACAAAAACAAATGATGTTAATGTAACTCAGTTCAATCATGTGGAACCGATGTACGCGTTTGAATTAAGTCAATTCTACAAGCTTTTTTTCCCCCAGTGTACAGTAGAAAGAAGAAAAACACTCTGAAACTGAAACCAATGAACTCAATGGCAAAAATTGAACATGGTCTTCAAATAAACAGCATTCTTGGTTAACATTTTTCTGGGCTTCCTTTTCGCTAATCATGGTTTGAATACACCGCCAGAGATTTAATTTACACGTTCAATGTTTTCCTTTACACTCCGCAAGTTTACGCTCGCAATTCTGGATCTCGTGTGGGCGGGCTTAACAGCGATTTACTCTCGAGACTTGGATAAACGACGACGATGATGCTCCGTGTCACTTCTGAGAGTTCACCTCGAAAAAATAGTTCTATGAGACTATCCAAACCTCAAATATTATTTACGAACTGATATACTAACTTAGGAAGGAAGTAGTTTCCAATACAAAGAGCAAACACTATAAATATACAGAGAACTGCATCGAGAATGCTCTCCAATATTCATGCCACAGAAGTCTCTACTTCCAGGTCAGGGAGCTGTCGATCCAAATCTCACTAGCCAGTGAGAGTAAAACACTTTTTTGTTAGTTTCCTGAAAAGATGCATTCAGTACTTTTGGCACAAATTTAATTCCATACAGTCGAGACTGGAGAAAGACCATGCAGTGTTTTTCCATTCTTCAGCTGCCTAGTTTAGTCCGCTGGCCAAGTAAAAGCTCCACTGTGCTTGCCCAGTTTTTGGTTGCCCAGAAACCTACAGTACAGTAACTAGGCTGAAAATGTGGTAGCTAATGTAATAGAATAATGTATGGAAAACTAGTGCATTAATATAGAATGTTATATTAATATTAATGCTGTGTGTGTGTATATATGTGTGTGTGTGTGTGTGTGTGTGTGTGTGTGTGTGTATGAATCTGCTAAATCTTAATACTGTTAACAAAATAAGAGGGATCATAAAAATCCCATGTCGTTTTTTTTATTTAGTACTATCCTGAATAAGCTATTTCACATAATAGATGTTTACATATAGTCCACAAGACAAGATTATAGCTGAATTTATAAACATTACCCCGTTCAAAAGTTTACATACCCTTGATTATTAATACTATGTATCATTACCTGGAGGATCCACAACTATTTTTATGTTCTGTGATAATTTTTCATGAGTCCCTAGTTTGTCCTTTTCACTTTTTGCACTGAACTTTAGTTTGTTCATTTTCATCAGTGTTTTCACACCAGCGTTCCTGATTCTGAAAGGATCATCAACCATGCACATGAAAAAAAGAACAAGTGGTAGGCTTAAGGATGAGTAGACTGTGCTATAGATACAACATCGATATCCACTGCACCATCATGAAGTGGATTGAGTTTAAACATAGCTACATGCATGAAATGAAAGCTTTTCTTTTGTGAAAATCAATAAGTTGAACTTACTTGTCTGCTGCTCAGGTATGAATACAAATAAATACACTTGTCTCAGACACCCTGATTACTGATTTATCCATGCCTAACTCAAGCTGCTAGAGGGCAAATAAGTCAACTTAGATGATGTGTTTCCTGACTTCTGACAATTTACATAGATTTTCAACGCATATTAAATTCACAAGTGTTTCTTGAATGATCATTGACCCACATGCAGAGAACAAAAAAGTGCATTTTATGAATTCTTCTGCTGAATCTATTCAATAAAATGTGTATTTATCTATTTTCGAATAATCATTGCTTATCATTTTGTGCCCTGCTGAGATATAAAGTGTAAATACATTCAACATAGCCTTCATCTACAGCTCTCTGTCACAGACTGCCTGAGAAAATCTACACTAGATTAAGCTCTTACAAAAAAATAATATAATACTGAAAGATTGGAAGGAATAATGCTAGAATAAACTCTGACTGTAATCATCATCACTGTAAACATCAAATGATAAATAGGCTTCAGAGGCTTGCATTCGGGGTAGTGATTATAAAATAAATATAATTGCTGTAATGTTAGGAGATGTTGTATGACGTTTAGATTTGGTAACAATACGTGACAGCAAAGTAGCAATATGGCATCAAAATAATTTTAAAAATTATTTTAAACTAATACATGATCAGTTTTGCTATGCTAACATCATACCAGCTGCATACTCAAATACTTTGTGGATTGGAATATACTGCAAGTTAGCGTTAGGAAAGTACAGATGATACCCGTGATGTCCTTAGAAAAGCATTTTGCAATGCAATTCATAATGGTCATTAATATATTGTTCAGGTTGCATAAGCAAAGTATTTCAGTAGACTGAGTACCAAGTACTTGAAACAATAATGGAGCAGAACCAATCATTGTATGCAAAATATGATAGTTCAGTGACTCTAGTTTTGTAAACCTGAACCAGCTCAGTTTTCTCGAGCAGACCCTACAGAATGTTACAGTTTATCCAATAACATCCATCCATTTTCCATACCGCTTATCCTACACAGGGTCGCGGGGATCCTGGAGCCTATCCCAGGGAACATGGGGCACAATGCAGGAGACACCCTGGATGGGGTGCCAACACATCACAGGGCACAATCGCGCACACACGCATTCACACACTACGGATAATTTGGAAATAGAGATGCACTGATACTAAATTTCTCAGCCAATACCGATAACCGATTGTTATCGTCATCGGGTGTTTTTAAAATATCGGCCGATGACCCATAGCATGAAAAATTGCCTTTATCGGCTAATACATCGGCACATCTCTATTTGGAAATACCAATCGGCCTGTTGTTGTGCTGGGAGAGGAAGCTCCCGAAGCACCGGGAGAACATGCAAACGCCATGCACCCGCGGAGGCGGGATTCAAGCCTCCAACCCCCAGAGGTGCAAGGCGAATGTGCTAACCACTAACCCCACACGATTACATGTGTTTCTGTAAGTTATTTAGCGGGAGGCAGCTCCTCAGACCAGAGACTAGCTATAGGGCTAGAGACATTAAATCAGACATTAGATTTTTCAATCTTCTTTTTTTTCACTCTTGACATGGCTTCTTTAAAATAAATAAATAAATAAATAAATAAATAAATAAACACGTCAACAATGAAAGCAGATTGGACAGACAAGTATGAGTTATTCTCTGCTTCAAATTCAACACCGATGTCTCATGGTGCTAGTCAGATGTGGTAACGTGGAGCACCACTACAAAACATATATAGACATTTCAAAATGTCTCCTTTATAGCCATAAACCAATCACTAACCGATAAGCATTAAAAGGTGAATGTTCTCACCTTTCAGTTACGTTAGGTGCTGATCTGGACCTTTGTGAGCGAGGATTTTTAAGCAACTGGACCTTCACGAGCTCAGAGCTAGGTTTTATTGTGCTTCTGTCGTTCTGGTTATAGAGAATCCTATTGCACTCTTCTGGTAATGTGTTTTTTTCCCCTTGATAATTTTCTCTGCATGCGGCATGAACATAGTCTACAGTGCAATCTTCAGACTAATAATTTACCTGCACTCAGCGTAGTTGAAGGCAGATGCTGAACTTTTAAGGCTTACATTTGCTTTAAGATTTACAGTTGATGAAGCTTTCGTCTAGCTTTAAAAAAAACAAAAAAAACATTCAAAGCCCTTTTGACAGATCGTCCTCTTCCTGAATTCACACCTACGCATAGTATTTTTGTTGTTGTTGTTGTTGCCGATGTTTTGTTGTTTCTAATGAAAAATACAGTTTAGAAGAGGATTCTGGCAATTACAGAGAAAACGCAGAGAGGAATCTGTCAACTGTGTTCTCCTTCCACCTTGCAGCATCTTAGCAAACAGCAAACATCACATCCCGTCAATCCTGTCCAAAAGATGAAACGATTTAGCTAACGGCTTAGACTTTGGTCATTTATTTAAGACTTTTATTGGGGATTCGTCTCCGCAATAGCAGCGCTCTTTTCTTTCACTAATTGGCTGATAGCAACTCTGTCAGATGTAACCACGTTTCCATGGTTACAGTGCAGACTTTCTGGACCTTAAAACACTTGCTGATTAGAAACATGACTCAAACTTTATCTTTGTGATGAAAATTGCTTTAATTAAGCCATTCTATTTTGGTATGTTTTACAGCATTACAAGATGGATTGAAAGGAATGAAAGGGTTCCTTGTCTCCTATTTTTCCTTGCCTTCCTCAATTGTGCACTCCGAGAGTGAAGAAGGGGGAAGGGGACATTTCTTTGACAAATCCAGCATGGTAGCAAATAGCTGCTCCACTGGAGAAATGGACCTTACTTTATTCCAACGCAGACTGTTATATTTTTCAATTAAAATAGAGTTGCTGGCATTTTCCAGTGGAGTGGGCTTAGTGACGTGTGCAGCTCATACGTCTTGACCAGCAGTGTAGTGCAT
Source organism: Ictalurus furcatus (assembly GCF_023375685.1). Lineage (NCBI taxonomy): Eukaryota > Metazoa > Chordata > Actinopteri > Siluriformes > Ictaluridae > Ictalurus > Ictalurus furcatus. The sequence goes on along the minus strand of NC_071265.1, from coordinate 11,204,931 downwards.
GTATATCCAGCGTGGTTTTTCTTGCGTAAAACCTCCTGATGAAGTAATAAATGCACCTGGACTAAATGAGTAGATGAAGAATAGAAGGAAAAATCAAATACCATGTAGTTCTTGTAACTGGAATGAAAATGATGTATTTAAGTGGTTTATATTTCTTTGTTTTTTGACTTTATTATTCTCTGTCATGGGGACACGGTGGCTTAGTGGTTAGCACGTTTGTCTTTGTGGTTCCAGGTTTGGTGGTTTGATTCCCTCCTCCCCCCTGTGTGCGTGGAGTTTACATGTTCTCCCTGTGCTTCAGGGGTTTCCTCCAGGTATTCTGGTTTCCTCCCCCAGTCCAAGCACATATGTTGTAGGCTGATTGGCATCTCTAAATTGTCCATAGTGTGTGAATGGGTGTGTGACTTGTGTCCTGTGATGGATTGGCACCCAATCCAGGGTGTCCCTCTGCCTCCACTGTGCCAGGGTGCCCAAAGTCCAATGAGATAGGCTTCATGCTTCCTCCGACCTTGTCTAGGTTAAGCGGTACAGAAAATGGATGGATTTTCTCTCTCTCTCTCTCTCTCTCTCTCTCTCTCTCTCTCTCTCTGTATGTGTGTGTCTCTCTCTCTGTGTGTGTGTCTCTCTCTCGCTCTCTCTCTGTGTCTCTCTCTATCTCTGTATGTGTGTGTGTCTGTCCCTTTCTCTCTCTCTCTGTATGTGTGTGTGTGTGTCTCTCTCTCTCTCACTCTCTCTCTGTGTCTCTCTCTATCTCTCTGTATGTGTGTATGTCTCTCTGTCTCTGTGTGTGTGTCTCTGTCTCTCTCGCTCTCTCTCTGTCTCTCTCTCTCTCTGTATGTGTGTGTCTCTCTCTCTGTATGTGTCTCTCTCTCTCACTCTCTCTCTGTGTCTCTCTCTATCTCTCTGTATGTGTGTATGTCTCTCTGTCTCTGTGTGTGTGTCTCTGTCTCTCTCGCTCTTTCTCTCTCTCTCTCTCTGTATGTGTGTCTCTCTGTCTCTCTATGTGTCTCTCTCTCTCGCTCTCTCTCTGTATGTGTGTATGTCTCTCTCTCGCTCTCTCTCTGTGTCTCTCTCTATCTCTCTGTATGTGTGTGTGTGTGTCTCTCTCTCTCTGTATGTGTGTGTGTGTCTCTCTCTCTCTGTCGCTCTCTCTCACACTGTGTGTCTCTGTGTGTGTGTCTGTGTGTGTGTGTGTGTCTCTCTCTCGCTCTCTCTCTCTGTCGCTCTCTCTCACACTGTGTATCTGTGTGTGTGTGCGTCTCTCTCTCTCTCTCTCTCTGTGTCTCTCTTTCTCACACTGTGTGTGTGTGTGTCTCTGTGTCTCTCTCTCTCTCTCTCTCTGTCTTCCACTCTCTCTCTCTCTCTCTCTCTCTCTCTCTCTCTCTCTCTCTGTGTGTGTGTGTGTGTGTGTGTGTGTGTGTGTGTGTGTGTGTGTGTGTGTGTGTGTGTTACTATTATAAATGTAGGTCACAGTTATCCATGGAGATGAGATTTCTTGGTCATTTCCTGAGGCCTAACTAATAATAATAATAAGTTGTAATCTGTATACGTTTGTAATAGTACATAACTAAGAATATGATATACAAAATTACCCTTAAAAAGACCTTAAAACCCTTGGGCTTTTGATATGTAAACAAAAACTAGTTTTTGTTGTTTGAACGTGGAGAACTCATTCATGTTGTACATATTAACAACAAAAAAAGCATTTCTCCAACAATAAAGTGAGGAATAAACCATGACAGGGCATGCTGTTATAAGGAAATAATCAATGACAGTGTGGCGTGATGCGGCCTGATGCGAAATTGAGTTACTCTGAATTTTTCCCATAACAAATATACCACAGGATTTGCCAATATTAGCTATTTATTTATTAAAGAATGGTGTGTCATGCTTTTTAACCGTTTATAGTTACATATTTAGTTTCTGTTATCACTTGTATAATAGCGGTGATAAACTGATAAACAGTCATTTCCTCACCAGAATCTATTTCTTCTCCGTCTTGACGTTAATGCAAAAAAAAAAATAAAAATGCAGCTTGTCATAGTACTGATAAAACACAAAGCACAGTCCTCCGTCCTGAAGACTTTGTCTTGTCAGGAGACTTAAAGTTACAGCTTTACCTCTGACCAGGAGAATCCTTCTAAAAATAAACGTCTTCTCGTAAATGTCACCGTATCAACAATTTTAAAAACCTCTTCATGTGGAGCCTCCACCCTGCAAGTCCCTGTGTATGTTGTTACTATAGAAATGATTATGTAGAAGAACTAACGTGTTAATATAAATCTGTGACACCACAGAATTTGAATTAGTGTGAGAACTACTTTTCGAGCCGTTGCCCTTTGACCAAGCTGCTTATATGAGAGAATAAGTGTAGAGAAACCCTTTTTTTGGTGTACTCGCAGTCCTCTGCACTCCTTTTGACAGCTTTTTGAATTTTAAAAATATTTTTAGTGTGAGTAATCCTGAGACATAGAAAGTTAAACAGCACTGAGAAGCCCAAGATTTTATTCCATATACCTCGCCATTCCTTTGTATTTTTCAGAGCTAGATGGAGATTAGTCTGTGGTGTCACATAATATAGACACAGTAGCAGTTATATTATAATGGAATATATATCATTATAATGGAAACTTGTTCACGGAATTATTTACGAGACCGTGTAAAGAATGATTTTGGAATGCGGTAAGTCAATGCTCAGCACTGACCGGACATTATCCTACACGGTCAGTTTGCATGTAGTTCATCTGTACTGATGTGACGGTCGGATTTTCTCCACACTAGACTCACTCTGAGCTTCACATCAGTGCTCTTATGTTGCATAGTTTGCTTCCTGTTGATATAAATATGAGCTCTACGCTTGAAGACAAATCTAGCTTTGAGTTATTTTTTGGTAAATACATAAATGTGCCAAATGTGCAAAACTTTACGTTTTTTTTCTTTTCGTTTTTTAAAGTATTTCACCTATAAGTATACACTACTACTACTGTATGAATGAAACCTGGCAAAATTATCTTTTAAATGGCCAAGAATTTTTTTATGGAATAGAAAATAAAATGTTTTCATTACACTGCTGGGCAAAAAAAAAAAAAAGGGCCATGCCTAAAATGGCAAAATATTACGCTCTTAAAGTGCACCTATTATGGTTTTTCAAATATTACCTTTCATGTAGTGTGTTAGTGAGCTGTTTGTGAATGTAAAAACGCCTGCAAAGTTTCAAAAATCAAAGCACACGACAAACTGAGTTATTGACTCCCAAAAGAAGGAATTGATTCTGAACAGCTGAAACGAGTCGTTAGTGATTCCAGACTGTACTAAGTTATGTAGGTTTGTAAGAAAAAGCCCCGCCTCTGGTCTTCATCAGCTGCTCGCTGACAGACGGAGCTGAAACTCGTTATGGTAGTGGGCGTTTCCTTTTTGAAACACGCTGACAGCGGTAGACCAATCACAACAGACTGTGACATCTGACCAATCAGAGCAGAGTGTGCTCTCTGAAAGGAGGAGTTTAGAATGAATCCTTTAGAACGGATCATTTAACGAGTTGTTTGTGACACTGGGGGGAAAAGTAATGCTGCAATTTAAATTATGAGCACATTAAAGTGTTTGTTGACCTCGGATGCACGTAAACCTATTGTCTGCGACCAAAAAATTAGGCACGTTTCAAACCCATAATAGGTGCGCTTTAATGCACTTACATTATCAAGAATACATAAAGAAAAACATCAAGAAAAAAAACATAAAGTAACTTAGTATGGGGTAGCTTTTCCCTTTGATTTCTTTACATGTTTAAACCTTGTGGGGAAATTTGCAGACAGCTTTTTATTTATTTTTATTTTTTTTTTACTTTATTTTAATTTTGTACACCCAAACTTGTGTGTGTTTAAATTTTACATCAAATATTTTAATCATTATCATGATTTTACCTTTGGTACAAGTAGTCTATATAAGTGAATTTCCCTGTTTCTAGCTTTTCCCCGTAAACACTTCACTGTAGCAAAAGTAAATGAGCAAGTGGTGACACAGGAGGTCTCAGAAGTGCATTTCTTTAATTCTTGCTCATTTTCTGACCAATGATTCGTTGTTAAGACCATTAAAAGCTTAATATTTTGCCATTTTGGGCTTGGCACTTTTTTTTTTGCCCAGGTGTGTGTGCTAATTCTGCCACACGCAGCCTACAGCCTTGCTGCTTCACAGATCCAGGTTCCCCGGTTAGATCGTGGCCTGGGGTTATTGTCTGTGCAGAGTTTCTCTGGTTTTCACTCACCTCCCAAAAACATGCAGGTGGGTGGATTGGCTAAGCTAAATTGTTCTGGAGGTGTGAATGAGTGTATGAATGTGCGTGCATGAAGCCCTGCAATGGCCTTGCATCCCATCCAGGGTGTACTTCAGCTTCATGCCAGGTGTTCCTGGGACAGAGCGGTTTACCAGGATAAAGCGGTTACTAAAGATGTATGAATGAAAAAATTCTGCCACTGTCTTTTGCAGCATGGGAATTAAACATTAGTCCTGGTTACAGGAAGTGAATATAAAAGTCTTAAAGTTGCCACTACCATTAGTCTGCTTATACTTTGTGTATATACCTTGCGTGGTCCAAGCCCAGGGTATAATTTTTTTTACCAGTAAAGGGATTGAAACTGAAAAACATCCTCTCCTGCTGAGCCAGGAAAACAAGGTGTGTAAATTAAATATCTATATGAATTCCAAGTTACTTGAACATGATATGATCAAAGCACAAGGACAGCTGACATATACACTGATAGCTTAGTTGTGCGTCCCCTTGACTAGAGACACCAAACTAGCCTAGTTTCATTTTATAAAGCCAAAAAATTTTATATTTTATTGGTCTGGTAGTCCTGCAAACAGTGATGACACCTGAGGCAAGTTTTATGATAAATCCAACTTTGTGTACAATTTGCATGTTTTTAAACAATTAGTCCTCCCATGCAAGAAAAAAATGCATGGAAACAGTTTACTTAGAAGTATGTTTTTTAAATGCTTTTTTGATGGAGAAGAGTCTGGGCTCAGCCCCGGATGATTAACAGTCCAGCTAACAAACCTGTTAGCACTGTACATATATAAACAGCTATTTACCCTAAGTCAAATTCTGTAAATTGGATTGTAGTAACAGTGTGAAACCCTACCAGAGAAGTGAAAAAGAATTATGTAATACTTGCAATTTCTGTGGTAAACGTTCAATAATTTATCTGATAACAGCGTTGTTTCAGAGGTGTTTTTTTTCTTTTAAATATATAAAAATGCGTCTTTCCATTTGCAGAAATGTAAACCACAAAGCCCAAAGGAGCCTCTTTAGCAGATCACAGCAGAGCGTAAAGGCACTTCCTGGGCCATCATGTAACTGGAACACTCAAGCCATATTTTGAGTAAACAGGAACCCTTCCAGGAACCCTTAACAAAGTGAGAACTGTATCAGTAAAAACTGAAGCAAGTATGCTTCAACGCAAAACTGTGATCACAGATACAGCAAGCAAAATGACTTGCAGGAGATGTTATCAGCTACTGCAAAGATAACGAAACTGAAATTACATCAAAACTACTTGATTTCAAAGAAATAAATAGTTCTAAAGTAATAGCTCTGCTACTATTGTGAGGACTAATTGTTTAAAAATAAAAAATAAATGGATTCTTGAACATTGTTGACTAATTGCTTAAAAATGTGAAAATTGTACAAAAAGTTGGATTTATCATAAAACTTGCCTCGGGTGTCATCGCTGTTTGCAGGACTACCAGACCGATAAAATGTTAAACTTTTTGGCTTTATAAAATGAAACTAGGCTAGTTTGGTGTCTCTAGCCAGGGGGATGCACAACTAAGCTATCAGTGTATACGTTAAATACTCATATAGACTCGTATAGACATTTACATACCTTGTTTTCCTGGCTCAGCATGAGAGGAGGTTTTTTCAGTTTCAATCCCTTTACCGGTAAAAAAATAAATAAATAAACAAATAAATTTCAACCCCAACAATTGAAAAGATTAATTATGAACAAAAACCTTATTACACGCGAACATCATGAATATATGCTGAGCATAGATTTGGAGCTGTTTTGTGGCTGGTGTTTCAGGAGCTCTTGTAAGGATATATAACATCTTGAATTTTGATGCGAGTAACACAATATTAAAGCCTAAATCCGCGTTCAGACTCGGCCGTTAAGTCCGTACTTTAAAGGGATAGTTCACCCACAAATTAAAATTCTGTCACCATTTACTCACCCTCGTGTCGTTCCAAACCCATAAGACTTTCGTACAATTTCGGAACACAAATCAGGAACTTTTTAATGAAACCTGGGAGATTTCTGTCCCTTCATTTACAGTCTGAGTAACCAAAACTTTCAAGCTCCAAAAAGTTCATAAAGGCATCGTAAAAGCAATCCATGCGACTCCAGTGGTTTAATCCCAATATTATGAAGCGATACGAATGCTTTGTGTGCGCAATAAAAAAAAAGTCTTGAGTCACAAAATATCTTCACTTCCGCATAGATCTCCGTCCGACGCGCGTTCACGAGAGAACCATGATGTGTGCGGGTTGTGTTGACGCTTGAGCGGACGTGCTTTTGTTGAGAGCGGACACATGTCCTTCTCTATGTCGAAATCTACAGTTTCTTGGTAACATAACAAACTCCATTTTATCCAATTTCATCTTATTCACCTGAAGAGAGGAAAAATGAGAGAAGCTGGTGAAGGAGCAACTGTTTTATAGCTGTTATAACATAAGTGGAAACAGGATTGTTATAATGTTCCACAACAGTAAACTTTATCTATAAATGAGTCGTGTCGTTCTTTAATAAATTTTTAAAAATGTAGTCACTAGGAAATTGTTGTAGCATAAGAGGAATAAAACACTTCTCGACATGATATTATTGGAAAACAGTCAAATTTATGTTAGTATCACATCACACCACTCTGTCGTTGATTGTTTTCCTATAACAAGTGCAGCCCGTCGTGTTTTATTTATCAGATTTATAAAAGGCATATTGGCAGTTTGATGCGAAATCTACTGGTTAAGTTTTTTTTTGTTTTTTGGGTTTTTTTTTTTTTAGAAAAAGAATGCAAAATAGTTAAATATGAATCAAATAGTTAGCTATAAACTAAACTAGTTCACTATATCTGTACTGCATTTGGACAGTAGTGTCCACGTCCTCAAAATGATACTAAGCTGTTTTGTAGCAATGTGGACAGTCGAGATTTTCTTTTTTTAAAACAAACGTGAAGGTCGCTAAGAAGAATAAAAGAATAAAGAATAAAAGGTGATTTCAGATATGTGTACCAATGCCTCTTTCTGTGGAGAGGTGCGTATTTGCAGAGTTCCGGGGTAAATCGTGGCCTCGAGTCGAGTGGAGCTTATTAGGCCTACATTACAGAGGATAAGGGCAGTTAAAAGGCCAGCAAGCTAATTGACTCAGTATTAGTGGAGATAAGTGAATGTGTCAATTATCTGACCAAGGGTACTTTATATTAAGTAGAGAACATAATTGGAGATAAAGTGAGCAGTAATAAGGAGCAAATCCAAAGGCACTTGGCCGAATGTAGGGGGGGGGGGTACACAGTTAATGAGGTTTTCAATAGCCGTGTTCACATTGAGCTCATTTTAATGCAGATATAGGGCAAAGAAAAACCAGACTTTTGTCCTGTGTGTGTGTGTTTGTGTGTGTGTGTGTGTGTGTGTGTGTCTTCATGTGGCCATTTGTTCATAGTTGTCAAGGCTGACATTTGAAAGTAATCTGTAGAATGGATCTACAATGCATCTTATTTCTCTACACAAATTTGCACAGAGATTTTTCTCCCCCCTGCTTCCTGGTTTGTTTGGGTGCATTTCAGTGTAGTGTAAAAGCATGCAGCACAAATTCAAATACAATATAAAACGTTTTGCATATTTAGAAGATTTAAAAAAAATTTTTTTTGAGCAGTTACACAAAAATCAAACGAAATGTAATGAATCGAAATGAAATTAGAATTAATTTTTTTTAAAGAGTTGTACATTTCTATCAAGTTGAGTGTTGGTGTTTCTACAGTGAGGGTGTCAGTGCGTCAGAGTGCGCCAGCTAGATCAGTGGCAGACGTTTCACACCTGCATGACTGTTACATAACGAATTGTGATTTTGGTCAGTCAAAACAGGAACTGCTGAAGCCAGTTGAACAGGAAAACAAAAGCACAAAAAGGAACAAAACGCATGAAAGGACGTTTTTAGTCACTTCAGAAAGACTGAAAAATAGTTGTTGCCGCAGATGAAGTTTGATTTTACAGACATAGACTTACGCGGTTGTTAGAAAGGGTTTAAATAGATCACTAACATTTTTTGTCTCATATGATGGAGAGCATATTCACAGGTCAAAATAAACCTAGATAAAGTCTACCACCTACGACCAGAGCCATATGCACTTTCACCTTCACTTTCCTCGAGAATTATATTGCATTTGGTTTGACCACTGCTTTAACTGAAATGCAGAAACATACAGTATAGAGGTGCTTACCACGTTGCCATGGCAAGGGGTCAAAAAACAGCAAAATGTAGAGGTAGGCACCTGTGCTAATAATAACGAACCAATGGCTTTCTGTTGATGTATATAGAGATGATTGGAAATGATATCATATTGTTTATATCATTTCCATATTCCATCCATTTTCTATACCGCTTATAATACATAGGGTCGTGGGGAGCCCTGGGGACACGGGGCACAAGGCGGGGGCACCCTGGACAGGGTTCCAACCCATCTCAGGGCACACTCGCACACCCATTCACACACTACAGACAATTTAGAGATGCCAGTCAGCCTACAACACATGTCTTTGGACTGGGGGAGGAAACCAGAGTACTGAGAGGAAACCCCCTGAACCCCCGGGAAAACCTGCAAGCTCCGTGCACACAGGGCAGAGGGAGGAATCAAACCACACATCCCTGGAGGTGCGAGGCAAATGTGCTAACCACTAAGTTACCGTGCCCCCTTTCCATATTACATGTATGACTGAAACTATTTCAGTTTCTACCATAGCAGCAAACTAAAAAGACCCACAACAAATAATAAATAATTAAATTCTCTGAGGGGTGTACAGGGCTGACGGCGCATTCGAGCAGCCCATTCGTTCCTAAAGCCATCACTGGAGAAGTTAAGAAACCTCTCTCAGACCCACTCAGACCAGTTGTTTTGGTCCACACCCGAGTGTGGTCGCTGTGTTCTCAACTGCCAAAAAGAAGCACAGTGTGGGTGAAAACCAGGGCTCCAGGGCTCACTGAATATGTGAAAGCACCCTAAACAGACATTTCTAGTGATCACACACTAAATGCCAGGGAAATATGAATGACTATCTTGAGCCATGTCCACACTAATACATTTGAAAGAGCACCATTGCTATTGCTGTTCTTAACTGGATTTGAATTTGAAAAGTCTGGAGTCTGTAGCCTGAATTTCATTCCTCGATTCTTGCAACTGCTGACACTACATCTCTAATGTCCACTGATGATGAGACGGCGAACAGCAGGACACTCATTACTCACAGACATCCTGTGGCACTGCACAACATGTGCCAGCAGCCCCTGCAGACTGTGACATTTCCAGCAACATGCCCTAAAGCGTGCCTCTGCTCTTCGTTACACGGGTGCACTACAAACGACATGGCTGTTCTAGTGCGGGCAATGCCTGGCACACTCTGAGCTCATAACATAGATGTCTTTGAATGTCTGAAATATTGAATGGGAAGGTGTGTTCCTGGGTGCACTAAAGAAAGACAAGTGTATCTCTGTTATAACCTTGAGTCTTCACAGTACCGCAAATAGACCACTGAATAGACTGTCGGGTTGAATAGAAAAGACATTGGCGCAGATTTTGAAGGTTGGCCATTGATTATCATGTTCAGCACAGGTTTTTATGGTGTTCCTCACTTCCGTTACTCAACAGGAATCCCTCGCTAGTAGGTGACTTTAGTGCTCTCCAGCTTTTATATGATCCTAAAGGTTTCATCATAATGTAAAAATAGTCATTAATATATAAAGTGGGGTTAAGATCATTAGGGAAAGAGGTGACTTTAGTTTAATGCTGGGTTTGTCCATTCTTTTCACTTTTAACTATGCAAAAACAAACAAATAATAAATACACTTTGCAAATTGCCAAAAGTATGTGGACACCTGAGCATTCTTGTTGAAAATCCCATTCCAAAGGCCTGGCAATAGCATGGGCTGCGTACACGCCGTGTCGGAATTACCGTAATTACTAGAGGACAACCCAGAAGTTCTACTCGGGGCCGTCCTCAGACTCCGTGTACTATGATGATGATTTTGACTGCAAATTTACATTAAACTGTACTGTATGCCTTTTAGTTTTTTTCAGATTAATCTTGCATTATTAGGACATTAATAATAGTCAATGATACTAATTATAACACAGAGATATCACACGATAACTATGTAACTACATTTTACTGCTGAAGCCGGCGCCAATTTGAGTGTTTCCAAATGACGCTGCGGAGGTCCTGCAGAGGTGGTACAAGTCGGAGCTCTCAGAAAATTCCTAGTTTACCAGTTGTAATTACAAGGACGTGAACGCTTTTTATGAGTGTTTGTGAGGGGTTGGGCAAGGAGGGGTGGCGTGTAGTCAGCATTCATGTTCATCTCAAAGGTGTTCAGTGGGGTTGAGGTCAGGGATCTGTGCTGGCCACTCAAGCGCTTTCAAACCAACTTCATGGACCTTGCTTTGACCAGACCATGACATTTTGTCCATCCAACTTTATGGGAAAAGTTTGGGGAAGTGGTCATGGTCTGGCGTCCACATATTTTTGGCCGTATAGTGTACATGTGCCGTGCACATACTGTAAATAGCTGAGGCCGTATAGTGCAATGAAACCTGTGTCTGTGTAAAATACTTAGATTTTATCCTAGAGTATTGAAACTAACCAATTTCCATATTGTGGTGTGAATGAAAAAGCAAGAATAAACCTTTTTGATTTAAGTAGCATAAACCTACCAGAATGTCTGTTTTTCTTCTATATCTTCTATAGTAATAAATACTTTTGAATGTACGGTCAGAGAATGAAATCATTAAACATGTTACAGGTGGGCAATGAAACCTGTTTCAGAGCTTTACAGACCTCTTCCAGATGTGAAGTGAAATGTCAACAGTACTGCTCACGTAGTACAACACTGTTGTGTGTGCGTGTGCACATGTAGTCACGTGTCAATCATAACCCTGGATTAAGGCTGCGAGTTTGTATGCCAGGACTACCTATATGCCACCGTAGGCCTGTTTGGAAAAAAGCCTTTACTCTCAGCTGCTTCATTTAAGAATGAATTTACTTAATCTTAGCAGGTAATATGCAAATTTAGCATAATCTGCAACACAAACCTGTTTATTGTTTTTAATATAGTTTTCATCACCACCTTTTTCTAGGCAAATGAATAGTTTGAATTGTTCATGCAATTCTGTTACTGCGCTTTTCTTTGCTTTCTTTTTATTGTTAAATGCTAAGGCTTGCATGCTTATATATCCGATGGGGATTTAGTTTCGAGACTGAACCAAGATTGGAAAGAAATACAATTCAGGCACATCACTAGTGTTTACTGTTTCAATGGTTTGAAGGTTTTCATAAGAAATGGCACAGAATGTATGAATTCATACGTTTGCTTAGAGCGATATCATGTTAGAGCATGCCTTTGCAGGCCTACTGCCTTTAGCAGTGTTAGAAATGATTGTTTTATGATATTCAGTGACATTTTCTCTGATTATATTATATTACTAGACCTGCCAAAGTTCATGCATTTCGTGTAGGAGCTCCTCAATTTAACATCAGTGTGTTCTAGTATGAGTTATCACTCAGAAATACGTCAAATACTCGCCAGTAAAACATCCACATACGAATGGAATGATTTGCACAGGTGTTTTGAACGCTCTGATATGAACTGACAATGCCTGGAGGCCCCGTCCCCTTCTCCACCCATCTTACATGTTTTCAACTGGACTCGCAAGGGAGAAATGTACACATTCGCAAAATATGAAGAAAATGATGAATTAATGTAGTTGCACTGGAGTTTTACTGTAGTTGCAGCGAGTAGTTTCAGGGTCCCCAGTTCTCTCCTGATCTCAGGTTACTGTTTATGGGGAGTTTGGCACATTCTACCCGTGTCCATGTGGGTTACCTCCCCTCCAGGTTCTCTGGTTGCCCAGCGTTCCCGGGATCCACCATGACCCTGTCCCATCTTTACTGTAGTGTTCTTGAAACGTACCCAAAGATGTTGTCGACGAATGTTAATATGAGCTTTTACTTGGCTCAGCTTGCAGCTGCTTCCATCAATCATTTTTCACATTTTTAGAGAATGAACCATATCTGCCTCACAGAGCAGAGAACATCCAACCCCACTCTGCTCATACAGGCCAGGGCTGAAAGCTGTAAGCGTAGTTTAGCGCTCTCTGTACTTTCAGGTCTGTCATCGTGGAACCATCAACAACAGCTCACATGGGTGTGGCAACGTAGTTGATCTGCTCTGTGTATGTGTGTGAATTACAGTTAGTTGAGCTTATACTTACGATTGTCCAAAAGGAGCAGCTAAGTTTGGTTCGTTGGTAGCGTTACCAATCTTTTCACATCAGTAATGATCATTTGATTCAGATAAATAAATAAATACAAATAATACAACTAAAGCTAAATCCAAATTGGCTGCCAAAAGGTAAATGTGTTATGACTTTGGAATGCAGTTTACTCAGTGGTAAATAGGCGGCTATAAGCTGTTAGCCTAGTAGTTCCAGCACACAACAGCAGTAAACATTGGACATTAATCAGATTGGGTCTGATCAGCTACATTTGAAGCAAAGGGGAAAGTTCCGTTTCAGTCAGTTTTGTTTTTGCTTGACGTATCCGTTTGAGTGTTTTACCGTAAACTGTTAAAAGCAGTATTTTTACTGTGTAATTGAATTCATTTTGTGCAAACAAACACCATTACAATCTGGTTTTGCTTGGGTTGCAAATATAAGCAGCTTTTTCAGACTGTATTGCTAATTATCATGGCTGTGTGGGGGGGGAAGGAAAGAAAAACCCATCATTCAGGTAAAGTCTCATTTTAACCACTCACTTACAGATGGTGTTTAAACTTGGTTTCCTGATGAATAACTAGGAGAATGAAATCAGCGTGAGAAAGATGGTCTGTCTCTGTGCGCCTTTTTGTGATTTTGGTCACAAAGACATAGTTAAGTACGTGTGATGGGCCAAGCTTTGATCTCACTCTGTCTCTCGTTTCTCTCATACCGGGTGATTGTGGGGGAACTGCTGAGTTCTCGTAAAGGACATGAGAAAGTGGCGAGCATATGTACCTGCCACAGAAGCCAAACGTCACCGATTTGCCCACACAGTGTGTTTCTGAGCACCGAGCTGAAATCTGAGCAGAATATGTCCCACTCGTAAGTTTCTTTTTGTGTGTCTTTTGAGCTTTGTGGTTAACGCGGCTCCTGGAAGTGCTTCTCGTCATCGTATAAAGTAGCGTTAAGGAGGTTCTCTAAAGCCTGCTTTTGAAGTACTGAGGAATTCGAAGGTTAGATATTGTCGCATCGTGTTAGAAGTATTAAAGCATGCTTTCGTTAGTTTTGCAGACAACTCTAGGATTGTTGACCTTCTTTATAAAATATTTCACACATCAGATGTTCTTTGGAGAAACTAAGAGCACCGAACCTTTTCCTGTAATGTCTAACAAGATTAAAGAACACTTGTAGACACTCCTTTGTACAAAATACTTCAAACTCCATAATAGCCTTGGACTTGTGCATGCGAACTTCGCTCTTCAAATCATTAGAAAGTGGAAAACTGATACAGATGTATGTTTGACATCATTATCTTGTTAAAAGATCCACCTTTGGCTTAACCTCATGGCAGAAGCAGACAGATTTTCAGCTAAAATCTTCTCAATGATCCACCAGTGGATTTTACAGAGTTTCTGGGGGCTTTTGATTGTATGTCGTCCTTGTTTTGCTTTTCATTATACGTTCAGAGCCGAACAAGATTGATTTTGGTCTCATTTGACGAAAACACAGTATTCCAGCTGCAGCTGAGGAAGTTCAGGCACAGCGCTCCTCACATGATCTTAAAAATGTTCAATCCCAGTAACAGTAGAAAACTAAAATACATAATTCGGCAGCTGACCTTTTGCATCTTTTTAATAATGATCTTAGTTAAAGGAAAACGAAATAGTTTCTCCGTTTGTTTGACTGGGATATTTGAATCACTGTATGTAATGTTTATTTTATACAGTCATTCTAGCTTTACACTTAAAGGGTACCAATAATTCTGGAGTTAACTGTATTCTCAGAAGCCGTAAAAAAAAAAAAAAGCCGCAGAACCGTACTTTGATTTCCATAATATATGTAGGTGGTTTATGAAAAGGGTTTAAAAAATCTCACCCAGTGCTTACTTTACTTCGTGATGTTTCCGTCTCCCTCCTCAGCTCTGAGCTGTAAAATCACTCAGGCTTCACTTGGGTTTTTTTTCTTTTCTTTTCTTTTCTTTTTTTTTCCCCCTTTTTTTTTTTTTTTTTTTTTTTTTTTTGGTGTTCTGTGTGGATGCAGATTGACTGCTGTCATGCCTTAAAGATGTGTGTCACACATTCATTTCATAAAAACAGGGTCAGTCCTCAGTCTGCTTCTGGAAATATGTCATAATATTGAGTTCATTCGCCTGCAGCCAGTAGCGAACAGATTTAACGCACGGTCGTTACGTTTGTGCAAAGTTCTGCTAAGAGGACGCGCTGTACGTGTGCTCCAATTATACAGACCAGTTTGGAAGTGCTAAGTGGTTTAAAATCACTAAGTCGGACGTTTTTTGCTGGTACTTCTAGTTACTTCTCATTGTTTTTATCTTGTCATTATGCAGCAGGAAAAGTGTGGATTAGATATGGCAGGAACCACGCGTTAGTGTAGTGAAGAAATGTCAATGCTTCCTGATGAAACTGTGTGCTTAACATGAAGCAATAGATGATATATTTTTTTTTTTTTTGGGGGGGGTAACTTTTTGGGACTTTATGCATTTCTTGTCCTGTCTTTCTAGTTTGTATTTTCTCTGCGGTCTTGTGTTTTCTTTCTGTCTCGTCGCTTGGCTGGTCATCAGTTAACTGTCTACCGGTTGTTATGTCACTGTCACACTCGCGCATGTCACTGTGGGGAGATGACAGGAAACCCAGCGATGAGAATCTCACCGTTCCTATAGAAACCCCAGGCATGCTCTGCCAATTTAGATAAAAAGGCATTTCAGACAAAACACTTCACAACCCTTCCTGTGCCTCGTCTGTAATAAGATACTGTGTGATGATAAATGCGTATATGCAGCTGTCCATCCGGTACAATCTTTCACTATTTTTTCTTTTTTTTTAAAATTCTAATAAATTGTTGTTGTCATTTCCGTTATTATTCCAGTAATACAAATTCAAAACTCACAATGCATGAGAAATTGAAACAAAAACAGACTAAATTACAATGAGCAAATTATACTCTAACACATTCTGTCAAACACAGTGCTCGTCACACGTTAGGCCTCATTTATCAAGCTTTTCATAAAGTTGTGTGTAAATGATTTTTAAAAGCCCAAACTGAACTAAAGGTTCACGAAATTGGCTTCATATGTTGATAAATATTCCAATAATGCAGCTCAGCAATTGCAGCGAGTCAGCTACTGTCGACACACACTGTCTGTTCATTCTTTTATTGTGACTGAATCGCTAGTCTTATTAGTATATCTTCTTAGTTTACCCTAATATATTTTTTCCTGTCATTCCACTTTATTACACACAACTTTATTTATGGACTTTAATGTTGTGAATTCTTTATATGTGCGGATTTCTTGAGTTAATACTGATGTCTGGTGAAAATTTCATGTGAATAGCCTCACTGGAAAAATATTTACTGATGCGTTCAGTGCTTATTTCCCCCACTATGTGTTTATCATTTCAGTAACACGTCAGTGATATAATTTGAAGAATATCAATTGAGGTTCACATTAGTGAGTCACCTTCTCCATAAATTTACACAAACTCAGGAACTCAGATGATTTCTTTCATCTGACTGACATAAGGCTTAATAACTTAGTCCAGACCAATGCAATCTGAACACATCAAATGCAAACTGGTGTTGTTGTTGTTTCTTTTAGTTATTTTATTCAAATTTTCTATGGCTGCGGTGTTCCTGTCAGATCTCAGAGATCCCCCTCACTGCGTTTCTCGTTTATTTCCGCAGTAACATGCAAATACATTTAGAACACGCACACCGTTACGAGTATATTTTGCCACTCGGCTTATTGAATGGGAGAGGGAATGGGAATTTGTTAGGTTTGCAAATGAAATGTTGCTTTTAGTGCTTGCCGATAGACAATATAATCGTATATCAGCAATGTGTAAACAATAATCAATAATCAGCGCTCACCCTTGATAAACGGTGATCACTCATTTTGGAAACTACTGTAAACAGGCCTTGTTAAACAGCTTGTGATTTAGGCTAATATCAGGCAAATATTTACATTTTACTCACGTTTATGTGTTCTACAAATGAGAAAACTAGCAGCAGCTTTCCACAAATACTCATGATTGGTATAGGCTACAAATGTATTAGTGAAGGATGCAGGCAAATACATTTCTTCAAGTCATAAATACGAGAAAGAAAAATAAAACAAGATGTAGGGTATGTTATAATAATGCATTTATTTATGACATATTAAGTTATTAAAAAATATGGAACTAAATCATTAACTAAATCATCTTCAGTCAGATTAGACCGTTGTAATTTGAACCTGTGTGTGTGTGTGTGTGTGTGTGTGTGTGTGTGTGTGTGTGTGTGTGTGTGTGTGTGTGTGTTAATCGGCTCAGTTGTAATTATTTTTACATATTGTCCTGTCCTAGTTGCTTTGATTTTCGTTTCTACTCTCTGGAACTCATGATTATGCCACATTGTGCTTATTTTCCCGAAAGACGAGTGGTGTAACTTCAGGTAAATGAAGTTTATACACCATAAATTCCCCCCCAAAAATAAAAAAATAAGAGAAGTGTAAATCTTGTAAAAACAACAAAGAATTTGGGTTCTTTTAAAAGGTGTAATGAAACTACAGGTAGTAATAATAATAATAATAATAATAATAATAAAGATGCTTTAGAAAGATTTTTTTTAGTCTCAGTGGACTAGTGGCTATCATTCAACAGCTACCAACCAGTGAGGGTAAAGGCTAACACATGCTTCCTCTGAGACACGTGAAACCAGCCAACCACATCTTTTTGAACTGCTGTGTCACTGGGTGATATAACATACTCGGAGGAAAGCCTTATCCTATCTGCCCCACGGCCGATTTTGCTCTCTTGGATTCCCAGCCACGGGTCACTGTGGCATCTTCATGATTTGACCTCACAGTCTCTGGGTGCTACAGCAAGTGCTTGTGTCTATTGCGCCACTTTGGAGCTTTATAAAGATTTGAATGGCCCGTTACATTTTAACAGTGAATACTAAAAATTCCACATTGGCATAAATACAGCACAGGGGTTAAGGAGTGAATTGTTTTGGTAAACATATTATTCAGGCATTGTCACTGTGGCTGCAGATCTATAGAGGTCCTCAGGAATCTGTGTGGCAGCATGAGTTGTTATCTGTGCTACTGTTGGCCGACCTCATCAGTAAAACACCTTATTCAGATCAGCACCACTAGAAGAGCATCACTGTTATTGTCCATAGTGCTAAAAATCAAACGAATGTGCATTTAATCTTAGTTGAACAACCACCATAGGAATTTTTTCCTAACGCCCGTCTCATTTGCCGATCAACCTAATGCTCTGTTATTTATTTGCTTATTTATTATTCAGCTGGGAGCATTTTGTATCAGCTATCACATCTCCTACTTTATATTCCATGGTACTATACATTTCTTCAATATCACTTCATACATGTTAATTCGTTTTGTCTAAACATTTTGTTACTGGGACCTCATACTTTTGTTCAATGCTTTTTTTTTTCCTGCGTCATTCCTCTTTATTACACATAACTTCATTAATGTACTTTAATGTTTGGATTTCTTTATGTGTGGATTTCTTGAGTTAATACCAAAGTCTGGTGAAAATTTCATGTAAATCACCTCATTGGAAATATATTTACTGAAAACAATGTTGACGCATCCAACGCTTATTTCCCCCCCCTGTATCCTCACTTGAACTTAAGGCCCCCTGGTTCACTCTCTGACCTGTTTTTTATTAGCTAGCATTCCTCTTCACTCAGCAGCCCCTCATTCTCGCCCGCCCGACATTCCTCTATTTTATTTTCGGCTGTTGCATTACACTCTGCTGAACTCAGCATGTAGGCTTTATAACGCAACATGGTGCCCATTACTGCGGTCCTTCACCCTCATCCACCACGGTTTAGCCATGTTGTGTACCTACATGTAATGGTGGTAGACTGAAATGGCAGGTTGGAAAGTTTTTTTTTCTTTTTGGATCATATTACCCCAGACAGCGTGCTAAGTAAGGAATTAAACACTTTGGGTCATGCTGTTATAGGAAAATAATGAACGAGCGTGTGGTGGGATGCAGCAGAGTTACTGTTACCGATCCAAGATTGGTTATTTTCCCAACAGCACTCCCTCTCTGCAACAGTTTTCCATTGATTTCTATTTTAACGTATTAAAGAATGACACATCATGCTTTTTTAACTGTTTATATTGAATGTTTTGGAATGTTCGTGAGGCAAGTTCCTTTATCACTTAGATTATAACAGCTGTAAACAGTCATGCAAACCCTCACCAGACTCTCTTGTTATTCTGTCTCTTAAAGTTAACAAGACCAAAAATGTAGTTTATCGTGTTATCAATTTCTCCGTCCTGACTGTTACCAAGCCCTGACACTGGAGACTCCTTCCATAAATATTAAATAAGCCTCTCCTTACAGAACACATCACCATATCAACGATTACATGATTTGATTTGTTAATAATACACGTTTTTTGATATTAGACTTAGATTCAATTTACTGTGAATTAGATGTTTCTGTAGAAATTAAACCCTGCATTTAATATAAACATGTCATTTGTATTACAGCTGGAATTATTGTCAGAGCTGCTGTTAGAAAATTAAACAACTACTGATCAGATTTGAGAATACAAGTTTACTGTCATATAAATAAATGCATCTCAAAATAATGACGCTAACCACGTTTTATGACATAATAGTTAGCCAAATGATCTTGGATAGCTAGCACACTAAGGATCTTGGATGCTGGTTTGCACAGTATAATAGCTTAGGGTTAGCTAGCATGCTAGTGAGATTAGCTGCTAGTTTATAAATTATAAACTACTGTGACCTTTAACCGACTAAACATCCACTGCTCTTTCTATCGAAGTGTTGGAGTTGAATATTTTTGCACTCTATTTATTGAACTTTTTATGTAATTGTTTTCATTTCATTTAGCAGCAATGTGTTCACTATGGAAAATGTGTGAATGCTCAACCCATGGTTTCATGAAAAAGTAGTAGTAGCATAATGCTAAGTATTGCAGTTACTGCAGTCCTGCTAATAGTTACCTGGCTTACTAGCGACATTGACTACTGTTTTACACAGTATAATTGAGTAAAATTTTAACTTTTAATTACATGATATAAGACTTGGACTTAAGACACCTTGACACCTTAGGGTGTTTTAAATATCTTAATTTAATCTGAACCCTGTAAATTAGTGCCATCTCCAAGAGAAATATTAACAGTTGGTTGAAGAACTTAGTTGGTTGAAAAACTACTGCTGGAGAGGTAACCGTTTTCAAAGCTTACTATACAGATGGCAACATTAGTCCGATACCGAATTTGCATAACTTTCATGCAAGCCAGACTTCTAGCATTTGCTAGAGAGTCTGGTACGTTACATTAATACACAAGGCCAAGAACCACCTGCTTTCACAGAAAGAGGCAATTTGTTTGACATGGCAGATGGTCAACCACAGGCATTTTCCCATAACAAAAGATTTCATTTACTCACCACTAACTGCCTCAGACAAAATTTAAAAAGACAGGATTCTTTTTTTAAGACAGGAACTTTGTTTAATCTACTGACTATATCTTGCAAAACCTTTCAAAGTCCTGAATCTTGTGGCCAGACAAAGGCACAGAAAATATAAGTCACTCTGTGGCCCATGGACGTGGCATCTGGAACTCTATAAAAGCTATTAGTTGCATCTACTTCAACTACAACCAGTAATAGCTGCAGGAACTTGCAATTTCAAGTACTCAAACTTGGGGTAGTCTTCTCAACTACCAGTACCTTCCCTGTTTACGGAGTGACGTAAAAATCAACTTGGCTGCTCACACTATATAGTGTAAAGTTCCCCTTCTCTACTTTTAAATTAGTTTATAGCAGTATCGGCTTAAGCTGAGTTAATATACAAACACAGTCAAATCTATAACACTGTCAAATCTATAACACTGACCATACTAATCACTGTTTTGAGAAGGTAATCATCAACATTAGATTTATCATTAACATTAGCAGGTTAGCTTGTTGCTAAGCTACATGTTTTTGCCTGCTGGCTAGCTTGTTGCTAAGATACACCCTGGGTGCTTCTCAATACTCAAATTGATGCTTCCTTGGGTCCTTGCTCCTCCGTCCTCCAACCCGTGACCCGGAAATCGATCGACCCTTGAAGGACATATCAATTCTCTGATTGTACCGCGAGGAGAAGAGGAAGCTTCCAGAGGAGCTTGGCACGAGGATTGTTTCTTGACAAAAAAAAACCTGACACATGTATAAATTCCCCTCCTCCTTCACATCTGCCACAATCTCAAGCAAAAAGTCCTTTGAGGATGTGATGGAATTTTGTGTGAAATATAATTAAATAATAATATGATGACAATTAACTGATCCTTGCATGTTTGGATATGCGAAGCTTGTGATCAATTATGTATTGTTCATTAATTCATTGTTGAATAACCCAGACATTTCGCATACTATCCGTACATTTTGCTTTATTAAGAATGTTGTTATTGACCAAGCTCCGACGACATAATGGCACATGTAAAAAATAAGTATAACGGCGGATCCCTGAAGCTCAGTGAGGTAATCCAGCTGAGCACAGTCATCGTTAATTGACGTCACTTTGAAGTGACATTTGAGAGAGCGAGGATATTCCAATTGACTTGCTTCGGTTCCTCTCTCCTCGCATCTCATCCTTGCGAGGGGGTGGAGCTAAGATGCAAGTAAAGGAAACAAGGATGCACAAATAAGAAATGAAAAGCACCCCCTGTTTGCTGGTTGGCTTAGCTAATGTTGCTAAATAAGTATGTGCCAATTTTATGCATACACACATTTTAAGGCATGTTTAGGAATGCAAGTAATGCTTATATAGCATAAATGTGTGGCCAGTGCTATTCCCACGTAGATATACAGTCATGGGGAAAAGAAAGTACACCCTCATTCAATTCTATGTTTTTATTGATCAGGGCGTCATTATCATATTATGTGGTCCTCACCAATTTCTGTAAACAAACAAATAATCCCAGGTGACAATATGAAAAATGATT
The DNA here is from genome assembly GCF_023375685.1 of Ictalurus furcatus. Taxonomy (NCBI): domain Eukaryota; kingdom Metazoa; phylum Chordata; class Actinopteri; order Siluriformes; family Ictaluridae; genus Ictalurus; species Ictalurus furcatus. The sequence continues at coordinate 11,183,421 of NC_071265.1, read as the reverse complement.
TCAATATATAGTCATTTTTCCCTAAGAAGTAGAACAATGGGTTTACTCACTGGGGTTGAGGTCTGGACTTTGACTTGGCCATTCCAATACCTTGATTTTTTTTTTCTTCTTTAGCCATTCAGATGTCGATTTACTGGCCTGCTTGGGATCATTGTTCTGTTGCATGACCCAATTTCAGCCCAGCGTAAGCTGCTGGATAGATGGCCGCACATTTCTCTCAAGAATGTTCTAGTATACAATGGAGTTCATCTGTGTCTCAGCGACTGCAAGCTTTTTAGGTTCTGGGGCTGCAAAACAAGCCCAAATCATCACCCCTCCACCATGCTTGAAGTTGTTATGAGGTGTTTGTGATGCATGATGACCAATCAACTCCACCTTGGTCTTATCAGTCCAAAGGATATCATTAAGTCATGGTCCATATTATTTTTGGAGAGAAGGGAAATTTTTCCTAGCCACGCTACCATACTCGTTCAATCTTTTTCTGATTGTGTTGTCATAAACATAAACATTAAATGTGCTTACAGAGGCCTGTAGGTCACATGATGTAGCTCTTGGGTTTTTCTTTATATCTTCGAGCATTAGAAGGTCTGACCTTGAACTGAATTTGCTGGGACACCCACTCCTTCTAAAATTGACGACTGTCTTAAAGGCCTTCCATTTGTAAGCAATCCTTCTCACTGTTGAATGGTGCATTTCAAATTGTTTGGAGATGGTCTTATACAGTAACCCTTCCCAGAATGATGAGCAGCAACAGTTGGTTCTCTGAGGTCATGACGCCATTTCTTCTTGGCATCTTCTCACCTGAGAGCTCCAGAACACCACACCACCAAAAGTTCTGCTTTTAGAGTGGTATTCACACTTTTTGATGATTAACTAATCTTGTGCATTTCATTAGTAACACTTGGCTGCTAATTATGTTCTTAATTATTGTGGAAGTAGGAAGGGCGTACTTATTTTTTTCCCCCCCACCTGGTTTCTGAATGTTGGTAATGTTGGGGGGGGGAATGAAAATCTGTTGTTTTATTTTTCTCATCACCTGAGGTTATGTGCTTGTTTATAGAAGTTGGTGAGGACCACACAATTGTTATTTAGGTGGTGATGAATAAAAACATAGAATTGCAGGAGAGTGTACTTTCTTTTTCCCACGACTATATACACTATTTCATCAAAGGCCTTACTTTTTCTTTCTCTGGCAGTGTGTTAGCAATTCTGCTAAGCACTTCTCAGTGACTCTTTTTGAAGATCTTCCTGCTGAGAATAGCTGTTTGAATTCATCACCTTTCCACTCTTTTCACTCCCTCGCAATAGTTTAATCTCCCTTCATGTCTGATACTTCAAACTTCCCTCTGTTGTCCCTGTGGAATTCCACTCAAATCCATACACGCCAGTTTTTTCAGCTCCTGTACCCTTCTAGGAGAAAGTCAGTGTACTGCTGTTTGTAGCGGCATGATGCAATGAATCGGCCACGCTGTCTTTTACAGCTAATTAAGAATAGTGTTTATTTACCAATCTGTTGTGGAAGGTAGTGAGGATGTGGGGAGTGATTATGGTAGCTACATGGTGTGTATGGAGGCTTTTCCCACAGGGATAAGGTTCTGGGAATTTCCCACTGGTCATTATCACACTCTGACCGTCCTTGACAGACTGTAAGTTTGTTTACATCACTTGGTATATTTATATGTTTGCTTAATTGGTTTTTGTACTTTGTACTTTTTTCGGATTGTTCAGCAAAAGAGAAACACAATTTATATCTTCATATTTAATGCTTCTAGATCAATGATGAGAGATATTTTTCTAATTCTTCAATCCAACTCTGGATATCTTATGAAATATGTGCTTCCACATCAACCCAGCATTTCATATACTGGCTTAGAAAATTGCCCCAAGCAGTAAAAAACAAGTATTTATATAAAGACTAATGACATAGGATTTGGACAACAGGTGGTAGGTCAAAACGACAGGTGAAATTGTCTGAAATGTGTGCTCAAGTCTGCAGGAAGTTTGGTTCATGAGCGGTAATATCCTACCAAACTCTCCACAGCATTTTGAATCAGCTCCTTAATAATAGTTATGTTCCCAATTACAAATTAAACCTTTTATGGTGCTCTCAAATAACTTTAATTGCTGATTAGAATGCAGTACACACAAAGCAGCCACTTGTGCATAATAACTCAATAAAGAGCAAGTGATAATGTGTGACATAAAGTAAGTGTTCCTGCTGCTTCTCTTCATCAGTGAGAGCACAGTGTTCAGGCTCTCCAGTCAGCACAAATGGAACGGCTCGTATTCATGGCACACGGCCTATCTAATCTCCCATTGCGGCTTCTAAAGCCTAGGCTAAGACCAGCAAACACCACTCCAGTCTAAGATCTGGATGCTGTGGTGGGAAATCAGAAAAGACATGTTTTTGTGACTAATAATAGTCCAATCCAACCACAAGACACCGTATAGACATTACAGGAACCAGTGTGCTATCTCTTCAAGCAAGAATGAGCTGACAGTCTGTTAATTTCTATATTTATATATTTTTTTCACTGAAACAGCGTTCACAGTGCCTGAAGATGCAAATGTCATACCGATTTCCAGTCACTGTCTGTTTAGAGAACAGTACGCTGTGCTTTCAGACTTTCTATCTATCAGATTTTTGCCATTTGTTCCTTTAAGTATTGTTCAGCTACTATCATAAGGTTAGAAATATATTTCACATGGTAAAAGTTTGCCAAAGTCTTAATTTTCAGTTTTTTTTTTGTTTTGTTTTGTTTTGTTTTTTTTAAAGAAGACCAAATCTACAGTATGTACTGCATTACATTCTGAAGTTTATTCCTAGACATCTTGAAATTCCTAGCCAGTTCACCTAGCAGCATGTTTTTGAGATACGGGAGGGAACTGGAGAACTTGGAGGCAACCCACTGAGTTACTGGAAGAACATGTGAAACTCCACTCAAACAAGAACTTGAGCTGTGAGGCTTCAGAGTTACCTGTGCTACCATGCCACCCTGAAATTCTATTTATATGCTCAAAATATATTGTTTGTTTGTAATCTTCGAATTACATTATAAACACAGAGCGCCACTATATAAAGTCCACCACTAAAATCTCAAAAATTGTACATTTCAAACATTTCTAGAAGTCTTGGACTCCGATGGAGTATCTGATGTGTTTTGTACACTTTTCTGGCCACAAGCTTTAGAACCTTGAAGGTTGGTTTCATATGTGTACATTCTGTATGCTGGTTTACGATGGGAAAATCAACCTTGCGAACACAAGGACACAATAAGTGACTATCTGTTGGTCATGCCATTCGAATGGGTGCAGTGAGTGGTTGAGGTGACTTAGCATGATAGTTGACTCTTGGTGTGTACTCAGATTTTCACACACAACTGTTTTGAAGGGGTTTGCTGAGAATGATACAGAAAGCACAGATTCTGTCAGGTAAGATCCTATCTTCACGGGCTTAATGTCAAGTTTAGAATTTATGTTAAAATTCAAATTTATACATACAACGCTCTTTCTGGTTCGGCTCCACAGTACATCATTGACCTTCTTCACCTTTACTCTCCTATTAGAGCATTGAGATCATGTAATCAACTTTTTTTTTTTTTTAATCTGTCCCTCGTTGTTGTACTAAGACTAAGTGTGATCAAGCCTTTTCTGTGGTTGGTCCCAAACTCCCTTTTCACGTGAGGTCCGCATCTTTAGCTATTTTGAAATCTTTTTTGAATTCTTTGTGTTATAATATTATTTAAAGTGATGAATTTTTATCTTTTGTGCAACACTTTGGATCAACTGCTGTTGTCATGAAATGTGCTTTATAAATAAATTTAATTTGACTAGTAACAGAAACTCTTCATTAAAACAGACTGGTCCATATTTTATTTGGAGAGACACAATACACTTTCCTGAAAAGCCTGAGCCATGACCTCAATCTGAGAAATGCTTGATTTTTGAAGAAATTCCACTATCACAGTTTGCACAAGCACTGCTGAAGGTCACTTGAAACCAGTGCATAGCAACATGGCTTCTAGGAAAATACCACTGGTTTAGATTCTCACAGCTTTAAGATGGCTTTCATTGTAACAATAATGTCATTGTAAGCTCTCGGGCAGTTTCTTTCTTTAGTACCGGTTTAGCATGTTGGTGAGCTCATTGAGAGACAGTGTATAATTAGATGTATAGGTGAGGCAAGCCTTTCACTATAGGTGTTGAATGAGACCAACGTTCTGCTCTTAGCATTTTGGATTTAAGACTTAGCATTTGACTCAAACTGAGCTCCTGTATAGGAAGTCTAAGAGCTACAGAAGTGGTTTTGCTTTATGAGCGAAGACCACAAAACTCCATTGCCTGAATCCTTGCTCTTCCCACTGATATATCTCTGGCTGTTCCATTTAGAAAAATGCTCTCTAAAACATTTGCAACGTTAAATATTTGTGGGCCGTTTAGAAGAACCTTGGCATCCTCATTCTGCTCCAGTGCCCAAAGGTATCTCATTAGGCCAAGTGAAGGAGGGAAGAGAGAGAGCTAGCAAGAGTATAGAAGAGGAAGAATAAAGGTTGGCACAGAGACTTTTACTGATTTTCTTTCCAGTTCATGACCACTTAAGAAGTCTTGCTGAGTAGTAGTAACTGGAGGCCATGAAGGTTTTACATAAACCTCCTTCTGCATGGAAGCTTCAACATACTGAGCGAAATGCCATGAACTTGTGTCTAATTTATCAGTACAGATTTTACTGGGTAATGGTTTTATTTAGCTATTGCATGACCACAGCTCTTTAATTTTCTCATTAGATTTTGATAAACTACATCAGTGACGTTAATTAGACTATAATAAAACCAAATACAAGGCCCAAAATAACAAGCAGGAAAAGGATTTTTTTGGACAAGTTTCATCAGAGACAGAACATGGCAACTAATTCCTGTTTGGTCTTATAGCCATTCATTTGCAAAGTACTATTATGGTTTGGTCACTAGAAGTACATGCTCAAGCCATTCACTCTAGAATGGAACTGGGAGTACAGCCAAGAAGGATCTAGTTTAGTGGCAGGATCTTCCTTCAGCCTGAAACCTCTAGAGCAACCCAATCCAGGGATTAGCACTGGACTTTAGAATTCTGCGTTTGGCATGTTGCCGTGCTCCTGGCTGGACAAACACAGTGTTTTAACTAGATTTGGACACACAGTTTACTTGTTCAATCTTAGTAAATACCTGCTTATCAGTGCTTAGGGTCATTTGGTTAATCAAATTATCACAATGATACGGGTGTGTGTGAAACTTTAAGGAAGAATATGAGTCCAAAATCTGATACACATACACACACACACACACACACACACACGCACCAGTTTTATAAGGACATGTAATGTCTCTGCCTGTTACAGATCAAAATGTAATCTTGAAGTATTCCATCCCCCTGTTGTAATGCAGGATTCTTTTTCAGACACTGTGGTGCATGCAAGGCTGCTTTAATGGTTCATTCTTATGTTTTTCCTGAACGTATATCGCTTACATGGTTTATAACGTTTTTCCAGCTGTTTAATTTTGGAATTTGTTTTCTGAAATCTACAGGTGATTACCCTCCACCACCTCCCCCTGTAGTGGACACCAGCGGATTGCCATCTTCTTCATCCCTCCCTCCACCTCCACTGATGGATGAGAGCGCCTTTGGATTTCAGGTGAGACTGTACTGGACACCTACACACACGTGAGCTAGTAAGATCCAACATCCTCCATGATCTTTGTATCTTTCTAAACCATTTATAATGTTGCTGCAACGGGCTTATGGCCTTGTTCCTTATCAGATGCAGATTCATACGACCTCTTTGTAGTGGCACCGAGGCTATAGTGAAGACTGACACCTATTGGCTCACCTCAGTCACTTCCCCCAGTGTAAACCTTTAAGAAGAACTTTGTTTTAATTTATTTATTCATTTTCATATGATTCATATTCATGTGATTCATTTTCATGTGATTCATTTACATGTGATTCATTTTCATGTGATTCATTTACCTTTTCTCTTCTCTCCTCCCTTCCCTTTCCCAAATATTTCATTGAGAAGAAGAAAAAAAACAAAAACAAACACCCCCCCGGCTCATCATGGCTACTCAGTAACTGTCGCTGGTTATATAAATATTATAAAACCCAAGAACAGGTACAAAAATTTAAGAGGGAAGTGTCTGTAACTCCATAAAGTGTACAATAAAGGGATGCCATTTATATAAAAAACAAACAAACAAATAAATAAATAAATAAATAAAATAAAATAAAAATTTCATAAATAAATAAATAAATAATCTAAGTTAGGAGCGTATACATTACCTGTCTTTGCATTAGAGTACCAGCAACTATAATATATCTACCGTTCGCATCAGCGATAACGTTAGTGGACGAAAACTGTAACCTTTTGTCAATTAAAATAGCGACCCCTCCTACTTTCAAATTAAAGTTCGAGTGGAAGACGTTGAAAATATGTAAAAACCTTAGATCTCTTGACAGGATTACCTCTTACGTTCCAACAAATAAATCTTAAAGGCGTGCCTGTCCCAGCCGGAGTGGGACCCCCCCTCCCCCCCAACACACCCAAAGTCTCCATAAAACAAAGGGAGACAGCAGTGTTTCCCACCAAGAGTTGTCCACAATGTGAAAACAATTCAAAGAGTAAGCCGAACTAACCAACTAAATTACCTAAACAAAAAAAAAATTCCAGTAAGAGAAAAGTCCCCCACTGACTTCAAATCTGATAACTAGTCTGCGCACTTTAACAAATATAATGTCCTTACCTTTAAAATACTTGTAACAAATAATATAACACAGTGTAGCACGTAAAGATGAGGAAACAACATTAATAAAATGAAATAAACTCTAACCCGGTCAGAGCATCAAAACAGAGAAGCACATTAATACAGAAGTAAATTTAAGAGGAGTGAGTCCACAAAATCTAGACGAAGTAATGCACCGACAATATCTTCAATAAGAATCTGAATTCTGTAGAGCTGGAGTGCAAAAAAAGAATAAAAGTGAAAAAAACTCCACTATATAGGTGATGCAGTTCACCCCAATATCAAGAGTTTAACGTAGTCTCCTGCTTCCTCCGCTGAAATAAAGTCCTTCTGAACACCGTTATATGTAATGCGAAGCCGACCTGGGTGAAGTATTCCATAGCAAGCTCCCTCAATACCACGAAGTTGACGCCGAACCTCGTTAAATGCGGCCCGGGCCCGGGCTGTCTTGGCTGTGTAGTCAGGGAAAGAAGAACTTTAGCTGATCTACTAATAACTGTATTTTTTTTTAAATTATTAAATTCAATTTTAATTGTATAGTGCATTTACCATTAGACATTGATTTAGAGAATTCCAGGTTTAGATTTAGATCCGTAACCAGCAAGCCAGAGAAGACAGTGGCAAGAAAAAAAACCTCTGAGAAGACATAAGGAAGAAACCTCGAGAGGAACAGGATTCAAAAGGGAAGTCTCCTCTGGGTGACACCTGATAGTGGGATTATAAATCATTAATCTATCTGAACACATTTAAACACAAAATATAAAATGGCCTAAACAGGACACCAATCAGCCATAACATTAATACCACCTGCCTAATATTGTGTAGGTGTGTTAGGGAATACTGTTGATATGAAGGGGTGTACTTGGTGCACCTGTCACCGGTTCTCTGGTTGTACTTCCTTGGACCAGTTTTGGTTGGTACTAACCACCGCATCCCGGGAACACCCTACAAGACCTGCCATTTTGGAGATGCCATGACCCAGTCGTCTAGCCATCACAATTTGGCTCAGATCTTTACACTTGCCCATTTGTCCTGCTTTCATCACATCAACTTTGTGACCTGACGGTTCACCTACTGCCTAATATATCGAACTCAAACTCAGAGTTCATTTCTAGAGCACTTTTAAAAACAACAAAACATAAAACTTGTACTGAGTTAAACGCCAAAGAATAAAACTGAGTTAAAAGACTAGATTTAAAAGCAGAAAGTGTCTGGGCCTGCCTAACATGTAGAGGCAAATTATTCCAAAAGTTTGGGGCTGCAACTGCAAAAGCACGGCCACTCCTGCTTTTCATCCTTGCTCGAGGGATGGCCAAAAGTAAATGTTCAGCGCACCTAAGTGCTCTTGATGGAGCATGTGGCTGTATTACATCAGACAGATATCTTGGTGCGAGTCCATTTAATGATTTAAATACGTAAAACTAAAATCTTAAAATCAATTCTAAAATGAACAGGAAGCCAGTGAAGGGAAGCCAATACTGGTGTAATATGTTCTCGCTTGCACGTTCCTGTTAACAGATGAGCAGCAGCATTCTGTACCATCTGCAAACGTGTTAGGGAGGCTTGGCTAATACTTACATAAAGGCCATTACAGTAGTCAAGGCAGGTCGAGATAAAAACATGCATAACCCTTTCAAAATCATTAAATGACAGAAAATACTTGACTTTGGATAATTTCCTCAACTGGAAAAAAGCTAGATTTTATTACTAAATTAATCTGTTTATCCAGTTTAAAGTCACTGTCCATAACAACACCCAGGTTTTTTACAGTGGGCTTCACATATGGTTTTATAGCACGCAGATCCAGATAAGGGGACTCACGGATATAATATATCCCACCCCTTGACAGGTACCATTGTAACAAGATAATCAATGTGATTCACTTCACTTGTCAGTAGTTTCATTGTGATGGCTGATCAGTGTATGTGTATCTACATACCGTATATGTGCCAGAATTTGTTTATGACACGGTGGCCTGGGAAAACCCATCACATGTCTGTGTGTGGCTGAATTCAGCCAGAAATGACCAAATTGAGTTTTCTCATGATTTGATCAGGGTATTGGCTAGTTACATGCCATAGTGAAATGGATAGACCCTAATAAATTCAGTTTGTAATCAGATATCAAACTGTCTGCGATGTTCCTGTGCCATCACATCATCAATCGAAGCAGAAAAAGCATTTACAGACTCTGTACACATGACAGTGGACAAAATAAAAACCAACAAAAAGAGAGAGGCTTAAATGACGTACATTAATAATAAGTAAAAATTTAAAAAAAAAGCCTAAATGACGTATATATTAGAGAAGCACTGATACTAAATTTTTCTACCGATAACCGATTATTCAGAGTGATATCGGCCGAAACCGATACCAATAGTTCTGCCTTTTATGCCTTCTTTTAAATGAATAATAATTAATTCCATAATTCTGAAAGAGATGTAAATAAAAACTTTATTCTCTCCATTTCAACAAGTTGTTTCACAGTAACTGGACTCAGAAACAGAAAACACATTACTCTAATAAACATTAACACATGAACTAAATTCTGAAGATTAAAGTAAGATTTCTTAATTTATTGAATGTAATTAATTCATATTAACATTGACTGAGTTGTAAAAAACCTCCTGTTAGTCTCACATTCACCCACCACAAACACAAGCATTTCTACTCCATCATTGACATCAAACTGGTAACACATAATATAAACTTTTTTATATATTAACATTAACTGGATATGAAATATACTACGCCACAAATATATTTTTCTGTGCAGTATATACTTTTTTGTCAACTCGTCTTCATTTAAATCTTTCAACAGTGTACTGGCCCTTTAATTCAGCTCGGGCAGCACGGCAAAATTTAGACCTGATGCTGAAACTCCCGCTTCACTGCTGCTCACTTCCGGTGTGAAATTTTAGTAGTGCAGTGATTACAGAGATTACAAACTGCAGTTTTGTCATCATTCCACACAAGAGACATCATCTTTACACACAGCACGAAATCAATGTGTTTTCCCGCCCTCTTTTGATTGACAGGATATAATCGGCCCTGATCATCGGATGTTTTTAAACTATATAATCGGTAATAATAACAATAATCGGTATCGGCAGATAAAAGCTATTTTTCCCGCTATGGGCTATCGGCCGATACCGATTATTGGCTGATACATCAGTGCATCTCTGGTGTATATTAATAAGAAGAAATGTAGTCAACAGAACTGACTGAATCAATCAGCAATTCTGTTGATACCATGAAAGTGTTATTAAAACAAATCAGGTTCCCAGCCTGTATGTGTATATATATAAAGTTCAATTTTCACTTTCTTTCAAAATGAAACAAATTTTTAACATCGTCAATAAAGGAAATTCTAGGCTAATTAATTTTGCAAAGTGATTACAGAGTTGCACAGCAGCTGCCTTTACACACACTCCCTACTCGCTCACTTTCATATCTACATGGCTTTATTGTATTTCCCTTTATCTAATGTCTGTAATGCTGTTTGCAGCTGTTGTAACTGGGTTATTTTACAGCATATTAAATTTCTAATCGTTTATCATGGTTTGTGTTTGCCAGTAAACACAACCACTTCATGGTTAATTGTCTTGTTTGTTGCCTCTCTCTGCTTCATTAAAGGCATGAACTGAAACTGCTGATAGCAGAGACACAGCTCGGATCACAAGCATTTTAAAACTCCAGCTCGCACACCAGTTGCAGGAATTCTAATAAGTGAGAGTGATTTTGTTGGATGAATGCTGCTGAATTAATCCAACAACCCTGAGTTTAATGTCTAACTTGAGCATTTCTTTTAAAAAAAATTTTTTTTAGTTTAAAATGTTCTCCTCGCATTTGCATGCTGAATATGAAGGCAGCAGTAAATGTGTAAGCACACCCTGAGCGAGCACCATGTCATGATTTGATAAAGCGGTCTCTGGTGTTATTTATGTATTCATTTTTGCATCTGTGTTTTTACAAATTGTTGTGTCCATTTTGCGTGAAACATGATAGCATGAGGCTGTGGAAACCTTTTAAAAGTCCTCCCATGGGTCATAAATTCCTAAAATCATAAATTCATTAGTAATGTCACATGTTCTGGTTGCTTGGAAACCTTAGGCCCTGTTTACACTAGAGCGTTTTCGTTTTAAAATGAAAACGATCCTCATCCACACTGGCGTTTCCGCTGAGTTTCAGAAATGATCTCCTTCCACACAACACGACCGAATACACGTCACATGACCATTCCTTCACACTGGGTATGCGCATACAAGTACAAACAGGAAGTTGGTTGCTAGTTACCAGCAAGCACAACAAACTGGCATTCCATGTAGGGCTTACGCCGCTTGAAATGAGATTTGTTGCCGATCGCTCTAATCATAGCTTGCCTCTTGCGCATGTAGGCATCTTCAGTTTTATAAAATACAGAATTTAACTGCAAAATGGCTGCTAAGAATGACGACAAAGCCAGCAAAACTTGCGGTTCACTCTCCGTATTATTGCATATATGATCAAGGTAGCGTAACGTTCATATGGTAGGGGCTTGACGAATCAGGGAAGGATACGCAATGATCCAGAAGACCCAATCAGGGAGCGAATGTGGGCAAGGCCATGCCTTCGTTTTGGTCTGTTTACACTGAAACGCGGGCCCGGAGTTTTCAAACTAAAAAGGGGTCTTCAGCGTTTCCAAAAGTCTCCGTTTTTGAGGGTCGTAAACACCGGAGTAACGTAGAGGACAGGCGTAACCGTAGCGAAAGTTTCAAAAATGAAAACGCACTCGTGTAATCAGGGCCTTGACTAGGTGAAAAAATGGTAGCGAAAGTAATGTATGTAAGTATGGAAAACTAACAAGCTAGTTAAGTGCTGTAATATAGACTAAACATTTGCTCCCTCGACAAAATGTCATTCAGCTATGCCATGTGGTGTTCTCTCCTAGCATTGCACGTAAAACATATTCGAGTCCGGCTAGCTTTTTTTAATTTCTCTTTGTGTGTTTAACTTTGATGTGGCTATGTGTTGTGTTAACAGGTGAGTTAAATGTCAGCTTTGCATTACTTAATTATGCTTGGTTGCATCAGTCAGATCCCATCTTGGTCGATGTGTGTAGTGCAGCAGGCAGTGGTATTCAAAAAAGTGTCTTGCAGGATGTAATTACAAAATTGAGGTGTGCCGCACCGCCATGAAGTGCATTGTGTTTAAACAAAGCTGCATACCAAGTGCAAATTTTTGTTGGGCGAAAGACAGTAAATTAGTAGGTTGTTGAACATACTTGTCTACCAAGCAGCTATGAATATACAAACAAGTAGAACTTGAAATTGCTCGTCTCCAAATATGATCATGTCAGGAATATGATCATGTCACCCCAATTTTAGCACCGCTCCATCGGCTCCTGGTCCATTTTAGGATCCAGTTTAAGATTCTGTTGTTTGTCTTTAAAACTCTTAATGATCAAGCTCCTTCTTATCTCAAAGATCTTCTTGCACCACATTCATCTAGCACAGTGGTTCTCAACCAGGGGGCGTGGAGAGATCAGAAGGGGGGTGCAAATTGTTTTCATTTGGGTCCTCGGTATATTTTATTGCTTTTCAAATAGAATGTGCATAAATGAAAAACCCCGCGTTTCCTCTCCCTCTGTATTTTCTTTTTGCTGGGGAGAGACTGAGCTTAGCTGCCTTTTATATAGCTATCAGTGCAGACCAGTGTTCCCAACTAAGCAACTTTTCAGACCCCTTTAGCGACTTGTTGTTTTTTTTTTTTGCAAAAAAAACAACAACAAAAAAACACCTAACGACAAACCTAGCAACTTTTTGGTCAAACATTAGCAACTTTCCAAATGTCACCAGTACTGTCCTGCAGGTGTGAGGTCTTGCTTTCCCTCTGCACTCAAACCTCTCTCTGCGTCTGCTCTGTTCAGTGAGTGGCTGAAAGCCGGGGACTTAACAATGTCATGGATAACGAGACACGCCCTTCGTCCCAAGTCTTTAGAACACATGACAAATGGAATGCAACATTTTTTAAATGTAAAATAGTCCACGTTATTACAGCCTAGTTCTCTTGTTCAAAGTAGTTCTAGTGTTTAGAAACCTTTTCGTTCATTTATTATCCATACCTGTCCATAATATAGTTTTATAGAAGTCATAAGTTATTTTTAAAAAATCATCAAAGTTTTGAAAAGTAATTAAAAACACAACTCTATCAAAAACAAATTATAGATTAGGGGTGTGTGTGTATATATGTGTGTGTGTGTGTGTATATATGTATATATTATATATATATATGGCATGCCACATGATAGGGGAGGCTTGGGGGGGGCTTTATTTACAAAAGGTTGAGAACCTCTGATCTAGCAGATTTTTAAGATCTTCTGATAGTTTTCTTTTGTATGTCCCTCGATCCCGTTTAAAAACTAAAGGGGATAGATCTTTTTCAGTCTCTGCCCCTCGTTTATGGATTCAATTGCCACTGGATATCTGCCTTGCACCTACTATTATCATTTTTAAAAAGTGGCTGAAAGCGTATCTCTTCTCCCAGGCGTTTTAATCAAATTTTTTAACTATTGTTTATTGTCTGGCTCTATTTGGTTTTATTCTGTTTTCTATTTTGCTTTTTGTTACTCTGTTCAGCACTTTGGTCAGCTTTGCTGTGTTTAAATGTGCTATATAAATAAAATGTACTTACTTACTTACTAGAACTTGTGAAGGGGATACCTTCATCACCAAGAACGGGCCATGTAAGAAACATCTCTCTCTGATTAAACAGGAAGGAAGCTATTGAAGCAAAACTATTTCATGCATTTGACCTTGCTTTACCGTATTTGGAGCAATTCCAAAATCGAATAAGTTCATCTGCTGGTTACAATGATAACGCCATACAATTCCTACAAACATTCAACCACTCATTCTTGAGATGCCGCACTAATGAGACAGGTTGTTAATAAAAAAAAAAAAGCCTAGAAGCCTTGCGGTTAAAGTGTGATAAAGCGTGGAAGGTTGTCAGTTCAAATGGTAGTACTGCTGAAGGGGCATGGTTCAGCTCTTAACCTTCACTCGGATTGTATTCTGCATCACTTGTAAGTCAGTTTGGTAAAACACAGTCTAACTAAATTGTGAATATGTGTAAAAGTCAAATATGGGAGAAATGCTGAAGGATTCTGAGTTTCTAGTTTATTAGCAACACCCATCCATGCTGTTCTTTTATTGGGGAGGATATAGTATAGCTTCACTTTGGAGGGGTACCCTTACTGACTGTACACTGTGTTTTGTCAAGAGACCATTCTGAGTACAGTACAGTACAGCGTGTTCTGTTCCTGTCTGAGAAATCCAGGTGTAGATTTCGATCCATAATGAGGCAAGACTCCCTGACACGACAGGAGGAAGAAACATTAAGAGGAACCAGTCTCAGTCGTCTTCTGGGTGACGGCGATTGCTCTTGTACAATTCTATACTATAAAATACTATTATGAATGAGACTATAGTTGTTAGCACGTTTGCCTCGCACCTCCATCGTTGGGGGTGTCCTGTGAGCGTGGAGTTTATATGTTCTCGCCGTGCTTCGTGGGTTTCCTCCGGGTACTCTGGTTTCTTCCTCCAGTCCAAAGACATGCAGGATGTAGGCTGACTGGCATTTCCAAATTGACCGTAGTGTGTGAATGTGTGTGCAGTTGTGCCCTGCGATGGGTTGGCACCCTGTCCAGGGTGTCCCCCACCCTATCCCAGCTCAGAGTTCCCTGGGATAGACTCCAGGCTCCCCTGTGTGTCCCTGTGTAGGATAAGCAGTACGGAAAATGGATGGATGGATGAGTCGATCGATTGTGAATAAGATTTCTGGGATGAGCACAGGACAGTCTTTATGATTAACAGCAGCAGTTCTTAGGCAGAAAACTACTGTCTCCAGGTGAGAATATATAATGAAGCAAAGCTGAAAATTAGGCATAATGTGTTTTTGGGATGTGCAAATCTAACATCTTATCTTGAGGAATCTACCTTGTTGGTTCACCTTCTAAGCATACAGCTAATCTGTTCAAGTGTGTTAATTATTCTCTATTTCTTTATACTGGATTTAAAAAAAAAAACCCCACTACAGAACACAAAAGGGAAATTAATTCATTTGAATCTTTTTTTTTTTTGCAAATACAAGTCGTTTTTCACACGCAAACTCGCACATGTGCATTTTTTTTTCTTTTTGCAGTAGAGTGCTTGGCCACATAAGCCACAGCTTTCCCTTGTTCCAGTTCTCCATGTGCTTCTTGAATGGGAGGGAAAAAAGGGATGTTGACTTATTTTTGTGTCTAAGCAGAACTAACAAGAGGAAGAGGTCAAAGTGCAGAGGCAAATTTTAATAAGCAAACACCACCACAACCCAGATTCTATTGTTTTCCTGTAACTTCATGCACAGTAGATGTGCGTGCGCATGCAAATACCGGCTGTGGAGTCTCATCGCGAACATTCTCCTTTCTTAACTCTGCACTGAGAATCTCTCCACTCTGCACTTTTTATGTTCAGCTTCAGCTTCCTAGCTGACTTGCATAGTCTGTTCTGTCATTTCTTTTATTATTCTGAGCTGACATTTTGACCCTTCTGCTTTTACGAAGCTGATTCCTGCCTTGTGTTAATTATGTAATTCGCATAGCACTTAAGCATGCTCTGTGCTGGAGAACAGGATTCTCGATTAAATTACGAACCTCTTTTCTGCAACTATCCTCTTAAATATCTCACAAATTGGTCATTATTGACCTGTTAGCAGTGTAAGTATGAATCACACCTCAGTTTCCATAGGAACATACCTCCAGATGAGAGGAGCCAGAGTCTTTTTTATTATATGCCTCTAAACAGTGTCGCTTCATTCTGACTGCTGACACACACTGAATGTAGTCTGATGTTATAATTGGATATACGTGCAGTGGGATGCTGGGTATTTTTGTACTTTCAGTATATTGTGCACATCTTTCCTGTCCTTTCTTTTCCTTTCCTTTCTATATCTGATTTTCAGTTGCAAGTTTTGTTTCATTTTCCTGTTTAGACGCAGCTTTTCAGCACTTGTTACGGCTGTTAAAGCAGAGCGTGTTTATTTAGGATGCTGTCTTTAGAGCAGGGTTTTGTTTACCTTCTGCCCTGATTCTCTCTTCTCTTCTCTTCTCCTTCTTTTCTCTTCTCTTCTTTCCTCTTCTCTTCTCTTCTTCTCTCATCTTCTCCTTCTTTCCTCTTCTCCATCTTTCCTCTTCTTTTCTCTTCTCTTCTTCTCTCTTCTTCTCTTTTTCTCTTCTCTTTTTTTCCTCTTCTTGTCTCCTTTCCTCTTCTCTTCTCGCCTCTTTTCTTCTATTATGACAATAAAGTTAGAGGCTTTGAAAAGAGCTCCTTGTGTACAAGAAGTGCAGTGTAAGGGTTAGAAATGACGCCCTGTCCACAAAAAGCAGGGCTTGAAAAGGAGCACAGGTGTTTCTTTGAGATGAAAAGAGAATGCTGTCAACATCTGTCCCCCACACTCTCACTGACCACGTTTACATTGGCAGCAGTAATCTAATTATTGACCTTATTCTGAATAAGACAATATTGTGATTAAGGTGTTTACATGAGTCGCTTTTAGAATATTCCTTTAGTTCCCATTTTACATGTTATATAACATAGATCGATTAACCGCACACGTCTTTACGTCCCCACACCATGCCGTCCGACGTTCCCTCCAGAATTTCACGTATCGACATACAGTTTGTCTTTGTTGTGGTACCGTATACAATTTTGGGTGTTTTTTATTTTTAATTTCACGAAATTAAATTTCATTTGATTCAATTCAAAATTCAATTTCATGCTGTACATGCAAATAGATGACCGCTTGAAGCCATGGGCTGCGTCCCAAACTGCATACTTAACCTAATACGTGTATCTCACCAACAATATAGTGGGTAAGTACGTGGGTTCGGACACAGATGTGCTCTCCTGTTTGCCGTCAAACGGTTGAGCACTGCCGTGTGTGTACGTGTCCTGTCGCAAAATGCGGTGAAAACTCTCACATGACGTTAATAGTGTGATTAAGGAGTTTACATGTCTATAATGCACGTTGATAATGCGACTAAAACAGGAATACTCCACATGTCTTAATTCAACTTGTGTTTACTTCGATTATGACTTTAGCCGGATTAAGATCATCAATAATCGCTGTTTACATGCTAGTTTCCCAATCCTAGTATCGGGTTAATATCGGAATATTGTTGTCCATGTAAATGTACTAATTGTCACACTGTCACAGAACACTGTGATGTCTTTCACTCATCTCGCTCATGTGCAAAGGGCAACAGTCAGAAATTGTAGATCTATTGCTTATCCACACGCTTCAGCTGACCCACTTCTCTTCTCGTGTTGTTATTTAGAAGCCATAATGATTTCCAGCATGCTTTCATACCATGTATCCTTGTTATCCTAGTGAATCAATTTGGACCACATGTAGCATAGTAGTAGTGATGGTAACAAGGTACTGCTTTTTATTTATAAAGATTAATTGATTTTCATATCATCACTGCAGTTTGAACATCCATTTAAGATATACAGTCTGAATGCATACATTAACTCTTTATTTATTTATTTGTTTTTCTGAAAAAAATAAATCAGTGGAATCATCTATATCAAGGCAATCATTTTTAGGTTTCCTTAATAAAGCTCAAGCCTCATAATTCATTTATTAATTTCTTTACCTTCTATCAAACATAATAGAGTGGGATGCTTTTATTGTCATAATTGTTCCAGATGATCCTAGAAATATACAAAAGTTAAAATATATATATATATACAAAATTAAAAGCATACATCCATACATCATTATTGCATATATTTTGTCACATGACACTCACTACACACAGTAAACAGGGACAGTTTTAAAAAAAAAAAAGGTTTAAAAATCTATCCATTACTCCGTTATTCATTTTTATTTATTTTTTTTTTAATTTGTAACTTTGACCTGAGAATGATTGATTGTTTTTGCTTTGCTTTTTTCCTACTCTTGCTTGTCACACATCTGTATTAAAGCAAGCCACTGTCACCTCTAGCTTGCTCATTATGGATCTAAATCTTTAGAGTTTCTCTAAAATTACACCCGGCAGAAACGTACTGCTGATCCGTACGACGTAAAAATATAACACGAGTCTACGTGCTTCAAAATAAATGTCTTGATCTCAGTTTTTGCAGTGGAATTTTCTAGTCCTATTCTGCGACTTTACTCACAGGTTAAATTGGTAAACTTTCCCACGTATTTGTTTTTTTGTTTAACATGTGCTGTGCATTTGTTATAGATCAAAGGACCGGAGAAGACCCTCGAGGAGAGACGCTCCAGCCTGGATGCTGAGATCGACTCTTTGACCAGTATTTTGAACGATCTGGAGAGCAGCTCACCGTATAAGAGTCGCACCCCACAGGTAACGCGTGTACCCAGAGCGTCTTTTTAAGTGAGGCAGAACCCAGTCCCTGCATAGTGCTGCTCAAAGAGATGATAGTGACACGAATGCTTTTGATCATCTCGCTGGAAACAATACAAACAGCAACAGCCACAAAAAAATGTGGGTTGTAGTAAATACTAGTTGGAGGTGCTACAAACACTAGTCCTTAAGCAATCCATTAAACTGGGAATGATACAATCGATGAAGAAGGCTAAATACCCAGTAATAATAATAATAACAATAACACTAGCAAAGCTCATCAGTCACCGTAAAACCTGACAGCACTGCAAAAGAGAGCAAACATAAATATCAGAGAATGAGATAAATAAGGGTGTTTCCACATTTATAATCACTTGAGGCTTTAAACCAGGGGTATTTAGACCAGGGCCTTTCTTCATCTCGCACCTTCATATCCACCCACTCCTGTAACATTTTTGCATACTTTGAGTCACATATGTTTTGAATTTGATGCGGGGGAAATAAACACACACGTCTCTGTACATTCAACTTTAAAGATTCTATTTCCATTTCTGACCTCTCTGGCTCTCTCTGGTCTGATGAACTTCCTTCAGCTAAATATTTTACATAAATGCATGTGATTGGATAAACCTCAACAGAGCATCTGGCATGAAGGTTCATGTTTAAAACACTCGACTCGCTGAACTATGGCCAGTTTTATTTCTTTTTCCCCCCATACGTTGATCAGCTCTATTAAAGTGCTCGGGTCGTTCATGTGAAATATTTTGCTGGGTTTGTGTCTGGACCACAGTCTGGCAGTTGATAACGCCGCAGTAGACGCTTCTTGATGGTTGGCTCAGCCCAGCTTACAGAAATACCACTAAATAGAGTCGGGGTTTGGACTTTGGACCCTGTGGCCATGGTGGTTGGGATGGAAGATGAGGTCTTGATGATGAGTGACTCCATGCAGTTGGGTGAACTTCCATCGTTACCTTATAGCTGGCTTCTGGAACTTGAAATACTGGGAACCAGTGAACAATGGAAAATAAATTGATGTCTTAGAACACTTTAGGGTTAGTTTCTTAAAGGGGTTCAACTTGGAGCCCTCTCGAAAAAGGGTAACCCTCTGGTGTAGGGTTTCTGTGTACAATTTCTAAGAGTTTTAAACTCTGTCCCTCAGGGGGACAACACAAAGAAGCTGTATGGGTGACTTTAAGTAACTAAATAAGTAAAGAAGTCAATTTTATTTGTTAAGCACAATACAGTGTGCTACAAACAGCTATATATAAGGGTATAGAGCTTTAGCGTATTTTCCACAGAGACAGTAAAACTGGCATGTAAACCTTATTATTTTGGTTATTTTGGTCTCAAGTTCTTTGTTGGCCCAGTTGGGTCTAATATTGGATCTTTTGGGTAGACAAGTAACCACCATCTCAGTCAGTCAGCAAATCCACCAATCAACTAATCAATCAATCCACACGTTTTGATTAGATTAAGAATCTCCAGATACAAAGGCACTCATGTTTTGTAAGTGTATCAGTCATTTCTCATTTTTGGAAAGTGTTATGAGTCTAAAATTATAATGACCCATATCATTAATAGATGTTAAATGAAGTTTAGAGACTGCTCAAGTTGAAGCCTAGGGCACTTTGCTAAATAGTTCGACACAGTGAATGTAGGCCATTGCATTTAGAGTCAGCGCCGCTGCATTTGGAACAACTAACTCCCACCTGTTAGATTGATGAGACTTACTAAGGAAGTAAGCTTTCTCTGAACTGAATTGCAGGAGTTTTTTTTTTTTTTTTCTTAAGCATAAAAGCAGTTCTTATTTGTGTGTCTCCAGGTCTTTTTAATTAACTGCTCTCAAGAGGCCTCAAAATAAAACCAGACATAGCTACTGATCAGTAATGAGTGTTTAGTCTGCACATGCAGCCCTCAATCCTCCTGAAGTGAAAAACAAAAAAAAAAGTCTTAAGTGTTCTAAATGCAGCTGTTTTATAAAAACAGTTGTCTAATTTCATACTATAGTAAACATTCCTGTTGGCTCTGAAGTCACTAGCAGGAACGATTTGTTTTTAATTAGCGATGATGTTCTGGTGCAAGTTGGTCAAATTATATTTCTCAAACGAGTTGTCAATACAAGGGCTGCATGGTGCTGATTCTGCGCTTGATTACAGTCTGTGTGGAGTTTAACATGTTCTCCCCGTGTCTATATATAGGGTTCCTTCTGGCGCTCTGGTTTCCTCCAACCTACCTAAACATGCCATTATGTGGACTGGCGACTAAATTGCCTCTAGGTGTAATGCTGTGTTCTTACCTCAACTTAACTTGGAAGTGGGAATTGCATCATTTTCGCCCTTTTAAGCATTTGAACTAGGAGAACCCTGGACAACTGCATGTTTCTTAGCAACAGTCTAGCCAGCTAACTGTGATGAGCGATGTATATTTTTCCTCCAAAAAAGAGCTAACTATATAGATAGGGTTCTGGATTTAACAAGATATATCTGTATGTTGATTGATCTAAGGTAGTATATGCAGCATAACTTGTTTAAAGGTAAGAAGTACTACTTTGTTTACTGTTGATGTTGTGAGCAGCCTTGTTTATTTGATATCACTTGCTGAACTCAGGGTTGAGGAGACCGTGCTGAGTAGAAATTCTGAGTTGAGGGGGCAGTATTTCTTAGTTGGAGGTTGGAAATTCCGCGTTACATGTTTTATTTGAATGCAGCATAAGAGTGTGTGTGTTCCTGATTAGGACAATTAACTCTGTCTTAGGGGTCCACATATTGTTTCCACTTTAATACAATATGGCCATTTAAAAAAAAAAAATAGCAGGATTTCAGAAAAAGTTAGATAATAATAATAATAAGGAGAAGAAGAAAACTGGTTTTGTGCACTGCTCTGTCACATCTGGCCTGTTTGATAAGCAAGCTGTCATAACTCAAGGCAAAGATTCAGTAGTTACAGGACCCCTCAAAGCATAGTGACACACACACACACACACACAGACACACACACACACACACACAGAGAGAGAGACACACTGACTTGGGTTTCATTCATCCAGCCACTTCGTCTACAGTATTTTTTTTTCCTCGTTCTCTCATTTCATCATTTGCTCACAATTTTCCCCCATCTTTCAGTATCAACCAGCAGTTTTGTTTAAATGACCTCAATTTGCAAATTTAACCAAGCATTATATATGAGTGAATCAAGACATTTCTACTATTAAATGCTAAGTGAATTGATGTGTAAAAAGGACTTTGTTTCATTGGAACAACCGTAGTGGTTAGCACGTGTGCCTCATACAGTACCTCCAAGGTTGGGGGTTCGATTCCTACCTCCACCCTGTGTGCACGGAGGTTCTCCCCGTGCTTCAGGGGACTCCCAAAAGAAGGAACTGATTCTGAACAGCTGAAACGAGTCGTTAGTGATTCCAGACTGTACTAACCTATGTAGGCTTGTAAGAGAAAGCCCCGCCTCTGGTCTTCATCGGCTGCTCGCAGACAGAAGGTGCTGAAACTCGTTATGGTAGTCAGCGTTTCCTTTTTGAAACATGCTGACAGCGGTAGACCAATCACAACAGACTGTGACATCTGACCAATCAGAGCAGAGTATGCTCTCTGAAAGGAGGAGTTTAGAATGAATCCTTTAGAACGGATCATTTAATGAGTCGTTTGTGACACTGAGGGGGAAAAGGTGATGTTGTAATTTAAATTATGAGCACGTTTTGACCTTGGATGCACGCAAACCTATTATCCGAGACCATTAAAACAAAATTAGACACATTTCAAAAACATAATAGGTGCGCTTTAAAGCAAGACTACATTTTGCCAATGAGCATATAGGCAAAGATCAGACCATTTGGAATAATGTGCTCTGGACAGATGACTCAAAGATACAAATTGCATATATAATTTTTTTTAATTATGTTTTTTTTTTTACACTTATGCCATTTGGCAGATGCCCTTATTCAGAGCGACTTACATTTATCTCATTTATACAGCTGAGCAGTTGAGGCTTAAGGGGCAGCTTTGCAGTGCTGGGATTTGAACTAACAACCTTCCGATTAGTAGTCCAACGTCTTAACCATTATATTTGTTTAATATTTGTTTAATATAGGAACATGTAAAGAATTGTATTATACATTTGCTTTTTAATATTTAAATAAAATAAAAAGGATTATTATTTATGTTTTTAATGCAACATTCACTGCTAACATTTTGTGAGCAAGCTTATTTATGATATCGTAGAAATGCATTTGAGAATTGATACATTTTTTGTCATTTTGTCCATTCCTTAGCTCTATTGATACGTTATGATTGATATGTTATGACATGTTGTTGAAAGATTGATAAATCTCAGTTAATAAGTTAAGATTTATTTGATTGGCTGCATCATGACTGTATATATAGAGTTTTGTCTAAAGCAGTCTTGCCACAGAAAAGTGTTATCCAAGTTAGTGTCTGTACAAATTTCTCCATTCTTTCTCAGCTTCTCCAATTTCTTCTCAAAAAAAAGAAAAAAGACAGCATATATCATTAGTGTCTCCTGTGTCATCCTACTATTAGTGACATGATAATGGGACTGATTCACTCAAGAACATAAGTGCAGTGCTTCTTCACTACTTTAATCTCTCGCAGGCCCAGTAGCTGAAGCTTTGACCTAATGCTTGTATAATTAATCCAGATTAGTGCTCTCCGTTCTCAGCTCGATGTGATCAGTATAGTCACTCAGCACAGCTCTGTTTGGAGAACCTGGAAGTGTTTCTTGAATCGGGAATAAAAATAGAATCCATTAGCATCTCAGCCTCTGACTTTTTTTTTTACACATATCAAAACACTCCAGTTTGTTTTAGTTTACTTCCTCCTTGGCGTGACAGTAAGTAATGAAAAGGTCATTAAAAGGTCATCCATACTCGTTTTATTTTGAAACTTGATACCTAGGTTGACGGAGATTATTAAGTTTTATCTCACAGTGCTGTTGAATTCTCGAATCGGATTGGTCAGAAGGTGTTGATTAATTTTCTATAACAGCAGCTCTGACATTAATTCAAGCTATAATTCAGAAGAAGTTAATAAATGCATTCTAATGTCATATAATTTCTATAACAATGACTAATTCACTTGCTTGTTTAGAAGATGCTCCTCTTAAACAGATTTTTGAAAACGTGTGTAATTATTGGAATGATGAACTTTTCTGTAGGGAGTCGTTTACTTAACTTTTACGGAAGGAGTCTCCAGTGTCAGATTTATTTATTTATTTATTTATTTATTTATTTACTTACTTATTTATTTATTTTTAAAAGTTTTACAAGTACCTTGGGAAAGTCTACAGGACAGACATGTGCCCGTTCTCGTTTCTCTGTAACAAGACAAGCTGTATTTGTTGTCTTATTTGTTGTCATGAGACTAGTGAGAGACTGATTGTTTATAGTTATGAAGTAAGTGATGATACGAACTCAAAGTTTATAATCCGGACTTTTTCACTGCCATCAAGAATATGAATAACTTCATTTTTGGGGGGCTTCTTCACCTTTTTGATGATTATTTTGAATTAAAACCAATGTTCAAGTCCTTGAAATCATGATTCTGTCAAGCTGCTATGAATGTTATTATATGGGATGTGCTACAATAGTTTTTTGGTATAGTGTCGTCTTATCAGTTCACTTAGTTGTTCAGAGAAACAGACTTGTTAAGGGGATCACACTTCATTTTCAATGCCTTATTACAATATTGTAGAAAATAGCATTTTCTCAGAAGACATTGCTTTTTAAACGTCTTGTTCCTTATTTCAAAGACATTATTCAGATTGGCTTGCTGTACTAGGTAAACAGTAACACACTTAAGACCGTGCTCTTGTACAAAAATAATGCGCATCCCCTAAAGTAGATTATTTTTGTATAACATCATGGTCTGGAGTGTGTTATTCCACTTATACCGCAACGATTACAGTGTTTAATTTACTGATGAATGACACGTCACACATTTTAACGTGTTTATAGTTAGATTTAATGTTGCTTAAAGTTAGTGCCTGTTCTCACCTACTGCATGTTATAGCTGCGATAAACATTCTTTCTCTCACCAGCCTCTCTCTCTCTCTCAAAACACAGTCTGTCCTGAAGAATTTCCTGTGCTGTGAAACTTTGACTGTTACAAAGTGCTTACAACAGAGACTCCTTCCATAAACATCAAATAAGTGTCTTCTAAAAAAAATGTCACCACATCATCAATTATATATTTTACCTTGTTAAACAAGAGGGTTTTTTTTAAATCAGTTTATTATTAGTCTTAGATTGTGTGAAGTGTGCATCACACAAGTCCCTGTGCAGTCCCTCCAGGATTTTGCGATCGCATAAATTCCGCAGTATTCGCAGCAAAAGTTGCTTTGCAAAAAATAAATAAATAAAATGCGGCACAGTCGAGCTTTTTTGGCCACAACAATCACCAAAATAAAACTCTGTGAAATCCTGTACGGACTGCCTGTGTATGAGTTGTTACTATAGAAACGATAACGCATTAGAATGAGCACATTAATATTAACCTCGTTCATGTTACTGCTGGAACTACTTTCCGAGCAGTGCTATTATATGAAAATAATGCACACTTTCTGACCAATCAGAATTGAGCATTCAGCCGCACTGGGGTATAAACGTCATTATCCGAATTCTGAGAGAACATAGAATGCACGGTGTTTCTTGGAAAAAAGGAAACCCTCGTCTGACTTTATAGAAATTGTCATGCAAGATTTGTTTGTCCAAATTGTATCAGCATTTGTGAATGTTGTTTTGTGTGAAAGCGAGATGAAGTGCCATTGCTCGGTTGCACGTTATTGTGTGGTGATTGGTGGCTGTTTGTTGTTGTTGACATTAGTAAGCCAGTCAATGTCAAGGATGATGCGTAGCTTCAATTTCGGATCACTCCGAGAGGCACTGTCCTTGAAAAGAGCTGCAACTGCTTATTTGTGCATGCAAATTATGCCACATATGAAACGGCACAATCAAAGCGCTAGCTCTTAAAAGGAATGAAAATTAAACTCTGAGTTTTGTTGATGTTTTCCCTGAGTAAAAAGCTTGAGAGTATTGAAGCGCATCTTGGGGTTTTTTTCCCGGCTCCTTTTGATTCAAACTAAACCACATTGGTTTGTACACTGTGTGATGCATTGCAAGGGATTGTGAAGGTCACTGTGACCATAGCCTTTTCCTGCTTACTGCAGGTCAGCTTTAGTTCAGAATCCATCCATCCATTTTCTGTTCTGCTTATCCTACATAAGAGCCTAGCCCAGGGGACTCTGGGCACAAGGCAGGGGACAACCTGGACAGGGTACCAACTCATCACAGGGCACAATCTCTCACACACATTCACCCACTACAGACAATTTAGAAATGCCAGTCAGCCTACAAGGCATGTCTTTGGACTGGTGGAGGAAACCGGAGTACCTGGAGGAAACCCCCGAAGCACGGGGAGAACTCACAGGGCGGAAATTGAACCCCCAACCCTGAAGTTGAGGCAAACGTGGTAACCACTAAGCCCCAATTAGGGACCACAATTGGGCGGCTCTGGCTCAGGTGGTAGAGCGGGTTGTCCAATAATCGTAGGGTTGGCAGTTCGATTCCCGGCCCACATGACTCCAAATGCCGAAGTGTCCTTGGGCAAGACACTGAACCCCAAGTTGCTCCCGATGGCAAGTTAGCGCCTTGCATGGCATCTCTGCTACCACTGGTGTGTGTGTGAATGGGTGAATGAGACACAGTGTAAAGTGCTTTGGATAAAAGCGCTATATAAGTGCAGTCCATTACAATTAGGGACCAAGGGTGCACTACTAAAGCCACAGCTCCACCACCCCATGTGCTGCGCAACAGTAAGCCCCCCCCCAGCCTCCCAGGCCCCCCCCCCCCCCCCCCAGGAACATGCACTGATTTTAACTTGTTTTTTTGTTGTTGTTGTTTTTTTTAAATCCATGAAAAAAAAAACTGTCTTGCCATCATTTACAAGTGTACATCAAAAGAACGTTTAAGTGCTGACTCTTTTGGACTAAAGTTGAATTTGACTCAGTACTAATCTCTTCATCTAAATCTCATTACTGAATTAAGTAAGATTTCAAATGTAATTTTGCTGGACTTTTCCCACCTCTGCAGATACTTGAGTCACATGAAGTTTGTCTCTTGTGGGTGTGTGACAACCACAAAGTTTGTCTCCTGTGGGTGTACACTGTCTGGCTTTTTTTTTTTTTTTTTTACACAGTCTCATATGAGACGGTAGAAACCACTGTAAAAATTTGAGCTATACCTAGGAAAAGATAAAGCCGTGGCTTTCCTTCTATTTTTAAGGCCTAAACATAAGGGCTAAAGCTGTGAGAGCAGAAGTTTACAGGGATTCACATTCAAAATTTGATGGGCTTGGATAATCTGTGTTTTCTCTAGGTCTCTGTTGCAGAGTTAAATTTAAATAAATAAATTATAGTTCTCGCTACTACACTTAAATTGTGCATTGTTAAAGAAAAACAGAGCACATCTCTTCATTTCTGCTGTATAATATTTTTCCATTTCATCCATAGACAGCATTTCGCAGTGTGGAGCACCAGTCTGTTGACCTAATGTGCTGAATTATGTCATCAGCTATCTAGGTTTTTCTCGTGTATATGTGTATGTTTGATTCAGCAGAGAAGTGTCTGTACTCATTACACTTGTTTGGTGAGAACTAACGAGGAGAATAAATGAGACTCTCGGAGTCCCATTGTGCTACAACTAGGACAGTACATTCAAAAGCCACAACCTCTCATTATCTAATGGTCTTACAGTGGAAGTGTGGTTTTTATAGATGAAAGTGATCTGATTTTACTTACTATAACACTTTCTTTCAGTGGTTTTCTGATATTAATACACTTATTATAAAATGTATGGTAGAAGGAGTTAAATGTACTTATAATGATATGTCGGGGGGGGGGGAGAAAGAAAGACAATAATAGCAGGTCAGCCCTGAGCTAATCTAAACTCTTAACGAACTGCAATTACAGTCATGAACGCTGGCTTGAGATTGGAAACCTCCAGTGTAATGAGACTGTTGTGACCTCTCTTATGAGCGTGAACATTTTAATTTAAGCTATTCACTGAGGTTCAAATACAATGTTTATGTGAATAATTAAGTGTGCCAATGCAGCAATATGGCAAAGGGGATAAAAGATGACCGCAGAAGAGATTGTACTAGTAATTCAGTGCCCTCCACTAATGTTGGCCCCCTTGGTAAATATGAGCAAAGAAGGCTATGAAAAATTGTCTTTATTGTCCAACCATTTGATCTTTTGTTTAAAAATTTCACAAAAATACTCTGCTCTCATGGATATCAAACAATTGCAAACACAACACAGGTTTATCAAAAAAAAAAATCTTTGTTAAATAATTGGTGTGCAACAATTATTAGCACCCTTTTAGTCAATACTTTTTCTACGTCCCGTTGCCAAGATAACAGCTCTGAGTCTTCTCCTATAATGCCTGATGAGGTTGGAGAATACATGGTAAGGGATCTGAGACGTTCCTCCATACAGAATCTCTCCAGATCCTTCACATTTGGAGGTCCACACTGGTGGACTCTCCTCTTCAGTTCACCCCACAGGTTTTCTATGGGTTTCAAGCCAGGGGACTGGGATGGACATGGCAGGATCTTGATTTTGTGGTCAGTAAACCATTTTTGTGTTGATTTTGATGTATGTTTTGGATCATTGTCCTGCTGGAAGATCCAACCATGGCCCATTTTAAGCTTTCTTGCAGAGGCTGTCAGGTTTTCATTTAATATCTGTTGATATTTGATAGAGTCCATGATGCCATGTATCTTAACAAAATGTCCAGGTCCTCTGGAAGAAAAACAGCCCCAAAACATTAAAGAGCCACCACCATATTTAACCGTGGGCATGAGGTACTTTTCCATATGGCTACCTCTCTCTGTGTGCCAAAACCACCTCTGGTGTTTATTGCCAAAAAGCTCTATTTTGGTTTTATCTATTGGACCATAGAACCCGATCCCATTTGAAGAATTTGTGGCCACTCGATCCATCCTCTTCACAGTGTGTTGAGACAATATAGACACACGTCCAATTCTAGGTTGATTCATAACATTTCCAATTGACTGGAACTTCTTAATTATTGCCCTGATGGTGGAAATGTGCACTTTCAATGCTTGTGCTATTTTCTTATAGCCACTTCCCATTTTGTGAAGCTCAGCAACCTTTTTCCACACATCACAGCTCTATTCCTTGCTCTTACCCTTTGGTATGAATGCTAAGGGAATTTGGCCTATGTATTACCTCATATTTATATTCCTCTGAAACAGAAAGTCTTGGTTGAACAATTTCCTGTTCTTAGTCACCCAGGTGTGCTAAAAAATGTCAAATATCAATGGGAATATATTTCAAATGTATTTTTCTCATATGAATTCATAGGGGTGCCAATAATTGTGGCACACACATTTAACAATTTTTTGTGTATTTTTCTGTGTTGTGTTTAGAATTGTTTGATATCCATGAGAGCAGAGTATTTTTGTGAATTTTTTTGAACAAAAGATTAAACAATACAGTATAAGACAAACAATACAAGACAATTTTTCACAGCTGCCTTTGCTCATACTTACTAAGGGTGCCAATAATATTATATGGTTTTAGAGAGGATTGGGTTAAGTTCATCTTAAAAAAAATTTTTTTTAATCATTTCCTCAGATCAAATTAAAAAATATATCCAAAACAATTTCTTTTATCAGATATACTGTAGTGTTTGTGTACATAACACTAAGATACAGGGGCAAAAAGTTCTGAAACAGCTATTTTGATTTGAACTCAAATGTCATGGGATGTTTTTTGTGGTATTCGTTTTAATCTGTATCTTACTTGTTGTAAGCATTGTTTTTCAAATATTTGTCTTTTTCCCCATTCATTAGAAAAATAGTTTGTTCCAAAACACCTACCAGTTTTGTTCTGATATTTTTTATGTCCACATGAAAACACAGAATTTCACAGCCATTTTCTTCTTTTTCTATTTTCCTCTTTTCACTTCATGAGTGATGACTCTCATCTATCCATAAGCAGAGGTTTTGCAAATTACTATAATTACGTTTACTTTTTTCGTGTGTCAGTTTGGGCTTTTGTATGATTTTGTTTTTATGACTTGATATAGCCTTGTTTGACATGTAAATGGTTTCAGGTTTCTGTTTTGATGATGTAACGCCATCATCAACCCCCATGTTTCTTGGCTTTGTTTGATTTTTCTCTCTCTTCTTCTCTCTCCCGCATATAAACTCTGGCTTTCATGCCCACCCACGCTCCCATTCAATAAACCGCTACTGTTTCCCCCAAAATCCTAAACTGTTTAGGAAAAGTGTAAAGGAGCCGAGCACAAAAGAGGCTCTCATCGGGCTGTTGAGAGAAGAATACAGGGAAAATATCAGCTGAAGCTGAAGTCTCCCTGAGGTTCACTTCTCTTTCACAGAAAAGATGGGAAGCACGTCACTATTGTAACTGAGCTTGGCCTTCAAACTGACTGTGTACTATCAAACACCAACATTTAACCATCCCACCCCAACCATTAGTTTACTGAGCTGTTCCTTTTTACTTATAGCCTTCTGATTGATGTGGATTATTGGGATTTTGGAAATTCACACCTGTGCTGTCTAAGGCTGTCTAAGAGCTCTGTTTGATTTGCAGCTCCAAATAAGTTTTTTGAACACTTTTTTTTAATTTTTTTTTTTTTTTATCGCCATCGTTGTTTAAACATAGCCATGATTATTCTACTAGTTCTAATCAGGTGTGGTTCATTTCAATCATCTTACACAGAGAGAAAGACACTCCCACAAAAGCTTATGTAATGGTGCGAAAGTGTAAATCAGTAGTGCCTCTTTTAATTCTTAGTGTGACAGCGTTCCAGTCTAAATAAATGCTAAAAGCATGCGTATAAATAGCCCATAGTGTGCTAAGATTTACAGCGTTGTCCAAAAGTCATCTCTAATTTTTGTCTTGGACGTTTGCCTTTGACATTATTTTTGCTTTAGTCTGTCAGTAGAAAAGAATAACCCTATAAAAATGTTCATTTTTACATTCATTGAACTAGCAAAAATATCTCAATAAGAAAGTAACATATTAAATAATAGACCGCTTTTTAGATGATTTCATGCAGAGACAGAAGTAAGTAAGGGCCAACTGGGGCAGGTTCTGCAAGTTCCATGGATTTTTATTTCATTTGCTAATTCATGTATCCATTCATATATTAATTGATGTATTCATTCAATCATTTAGCCATTGAGTTATTTAATATAAGAGAAGCGATGCGGTTTAAAATGCAAACGATGGTCACAACAAGCACTGTTTCCCCTAAATGCACTTTTGAATGATATTTTTTTAAGCCTCCACCACCAGGTGATTGAAGCATTATGTTTTCAGGTTGTCGTTGAGGCTATCTGCTCATCTGCGATTCTCGTTAGCGCAGCATGAGTGGTTAAATGTTTGTAGGATTTCTATAGAATTATCACTGCAACCAGTAGATGAACTGATTAGATTTTGGAATTGATCCAAACAGGGTCATGGTCACAGCAAGGTCAAATGTGTGAAATAGTTTTTCTTCAGTAGCTTCCTTCCTGTTTAATGTATATTTTAATTATTTTATATTTTAAGTAGTTCTCACATATAAATGAGTAAAAAGAAGGTCTAGACTTTTTGGCAGCGGAGGCATCTCTGTCAGTGTCGTTGGAGTCTAGTTCAACTTTTTCATTTCATTCTTTTTGAAAAGATTTTTTGCTTTTCTATAGTACTGTATATTTATACCTCGTAGTCAAACAGACACATTATTGTCCCTGTTACAGTTTTGACGAAGAAAAACAATCAGCACCTCTTTGCTCATTAAATGTACAGATCTAACATACATCATGCAGTACATGATCCAGATGCACATTTATCATAGTTACATTTGCATTTGTTTATTTAGCAGATACTTATTTACTGCTGAGCCACCACTTACAACGTACTTCTATAGCACTGAAAGTGCCATGGTGGATATAACTGGATTAGTGCATCACACCACTAAGTGAAAGTAGCCTGGAATTGGACTACTGCATTTTTTTTTTTTTTTTAAAAGTAAGCAAATAATTGAAGTTTTCCTGAGTGAATTAGAGAGCCTCCAACCTCATTCCTCAACAGGAAACTTTTCACCAGGCCAATATGTAGGCTTTATGTAATTCATCACCTTTGCTCTCACCAAGAGGCTTTAAAAGTACATTTAAAGTCAAACATTTTAATGACCAGTCTGTTTGATTTGCACTGAGGGAGAAGTTGGTATACAGTATTCTAGATGAAATATTGATTTATTTATTTTTTTCCTCTCTCCTCATGCAGATTTGCTGTGTTTCTCTGATACAGTCAGCTTCATTTCCAATGCTTTCTGCATTTCGAAACAGCAACAGAATGAAAGAGGGTGAAAAATAGAAGGAGAGCGCAAACCTTTCATTGTGGATTAAAAGTGAATATGTAATCTCATGGGTCACTATTTGCATCAGGCAGGGAATTTGCCTCACTCGAGTGTTTATGAGGCCAAAGAAGGGCTTTACAATTCTTGATGACATAGAAATTAGAATGTTTGGTGTTAGAATTGAGATCTGGAGTCTTTGACCGATTTTGTCCTTTGTTTAGTATTTAGCATGGAGAGAGCTGTAATACTACGTCAATACTCTGTCAACAAATATGTATTGATGACCTCACATTTATAAATGCATTGTGTGCAGCTTATGTTTGGTCTCTAGACAACTTGATGGTCTCATGGCAGCTACACAGGTTTATTCCTGTGGCGTTAATCAGAGCTTAGCGTGTAAATAGACACCTGTCACTGACTTAAAGGGTGAAAAATAACTTGTTTAGAGTGTAGGTCAGGGGTCATCAACTGGTGGACCGCAGTTTTGATGTGGAACCAGCGAATATTTTAATGAGTCAAAAATGTTTTAGCCTCTCTGGTCTGATTAGTGAAGTGATGACATACCTTTATAAAAAGAAAGTCTATGGCAAAAGCAGAATGTTTTAAAGGTGACTGGACAG
This sequence comes from Ictalurus furcatus, assembly GCF_023375685.1. NCBI lineage: Eukaryota > Metazoa > Chordata > Actinopteri > Siluriformes > Ictaluridae > Ictalurus > Ictalurus furcatus. The sequence continues at coordinate 11,151,214 of NC_071265.1, read as the reverse complement.
AGAAGTATGAAGGTTTTTCCTCTGCTTCATAACAGTTTAGAAGTTTGCTTCTCTATGAAACAAAACATAAGCATTTCAAATCTTATTTATAGCTATGAACTAATCACTAATGATAATGTCGCTATTCAGTCATATCACTTTCATATCTTGACCTATGTAAACAAGGAATATTATTATATATAATATATATAATAATATATAATCTCCAGAGTGTAAAAAGCATTCTGGACATATTGTTAAACTTTAACTTAGTATATCCCAGTGAAGCTAGTTTGAAGCATGGTGTGCTTGAAAGTTCCATACTACTAATTTGGGAATCTCCATGAACCTTTTTCACTCCACACACACAATCCCAGAATCCTTCCTTTCCTAATTTCACTGTTGGACCAAATTACCTACTAAAGGATTTCACTAAACTATTGACTAAAATTATTGAAAGCTGTTTAAAGAATCTGACATCCTCTTTAGTCGAAGAACATCAGTCTTTGAGAAATCTCTTCTCCATTTTTTTTAAACTAGTCCCCTGTTTCTAATTTGTGCTTTGTCTCTCAATTGTAATTAAGGAATCCATTCACTGGCTGGCTAGCTGTAGACCATGGGAAATCTCCTCTAATTGAATTCTCTCAATTCCATTCTCATCTCACTATACTCTTTTTAAACTTTACAGGCACAACTGTTACTAATTTTGGCAGTACTCACACACACAGTTTATTAGGTATACTCTAGGTAAGCATGCTTGTTCTAATAAGTTATCCTTTCTGTGGTAACAGCTGACTCACAAGGAATTGTGAAGGATTCTAGTTGCTGTATGTAGTAATAAACTCCTTTAAAAAAAAAAAAAAAAAAGTGTAGTTATTTAACAACAAAAAGGAGTCTTGGAAGGAGTCTCCAGTGAGAGTGCTTTGCTAGGGTCATAGTTTTCTGCCAAGTGAGTGTCTTCAAGACACTCACAAGTGGATGATGTGCTTTGTAATTTTTCCTCATTTAATGTAACAAAAGCAATTAAACATCACAATGTCTCATTCTTTAATTACATTTTTTTTTTAAATGTAAGCATTGTCGAATTGCTGGGGTATAAGAGGAATAAAACTCTTTGGGATGTGCTAGGGGTTTTTTTTGTTTGTTTGTTTGTTTGATTGATTGTTTGTTTTTGGAGTAGTAAGAGTAACCCTGCTTCATGACAGTCCACATCACTTTACCTTGTTGTTGATTATTTTCCAACACAGCCCATTCATTATTGTACAGGGACCACCATGCTGTAGGACAAGACCTGACCAGATATGGTTTCGATAGTGGACCATTCTCAGCATGACCACGTCATAGTAGTATGTGTTGTGTTGGTACGAGTGTATGAAGTGCAGCAGTGTTGCTCGAGTTTTGTAGGACCTCAGTGGCTTTTGAGAAACAGCTCAAATATATCCAGCCAACAGCAGTGCTATGTTCATGAACTGACTCTGATTAACATAGATAGTGCATGGGGAATGATGAGCTGTAGTTCCTAACTGTACACCTTCATTTATAATGTGGCCAGTGAGTGTAAATGGAATATGGTCTGCACTTATATAGCGCTTTTTAACCTTAGCAGTTCTACAAAGCGCTTTACACTCATGTTTCTCATTCACCCATTCACACTCGCGCACATACTTACATTTACATTACATTACATTTATTCATTTAGTAGACGCTTTTATCCCAAGTGACTTACAAATGAGGAAATACAAGCAAAGTGATATATCAAGCGGAGAATAATACAAAAATTTACATTTATGGCATTTGGAAGACGCCCTTATCCAGAGCGACTTACATTTATCTCATTTATACAACTGAGCAATTGAGGGTTAAGGGCCTCGCCCAAGGGCAGTGCTGGGGCTTGAACTCCTGACCTTCTGATCAGTAACCCAGAGTCTTTAACCACAGAGCCACCACTTCCCAGAGCACTGCCCACTGCAGCAGAGCTACCATGCAAGGCTCTAGTCTGCCACCATGAACAACTTGGGGTTCAGCATCTTGCCCAAGCAAGCACTTCAGCATGTGAGACATGTGGGTCAGGGATCGAACCACCTACGATTAGTAGACAACCCGCTCTACCACCTGAACCACAGCTGCCCCAGTGTACTCAGTGTAAAATCTCCAGTAATGTACCTGTGCGTGATACACACATACCAGTGTAACACCACATCAGTGTTCTGCTGTGCTGAGAATGGTCCACTACCACATAACATCTGGCCAGTGGTGTTCCCGCCTTGGTCCATTTCCATTAGTGGACAAATTAGGGAGGTTTGACAAATTCCGCATAGAATCAGTAAATACCTTCAATGTGACCTACATGGCAAGTGAACTTGATAAAATGCTCGATGAATGTATCTATAAACTGGAGCTAAGTCTGTTTTCTGTATTTTATTCATTTAAAGTGAAGTCAAAACACATCCGTTGGTGGCTCTGGTTAGTCAGTGCTCTGAGATATAGTGTGTTCACCCTTTCAACACTTGTTTAGTAGACTCTAAAAGTCTTCATAATACATACACACTGTTCACTAGAGTAAACATTGTTACGGCTCTCCAGGATTCACTTTGGCGTGTGTCATTTTGGGATTTTACAGTCGGTCCTGTTCCGAGAGAAACAGTTTGCTTTGAAACAGCAGTCGTGTTAACTAATGTGACATACCGGTGCAAACGCTGCACCTATTCACGATTCAGTATCTCTAATGTTTAAGAGTAGAGTGATTCACAATTCTCTCTTCAAACACTGTCTATATGTGTGACACAGTACGAACATCTATTTCCAGTCTTTCAGACTTTCTTTCCTCCAATTTCCTCTCGTCATTCAGCGAGACAGGAAGTAGAGAGTTTTAGCCTGCTTATGGGTGTAGTCAGCAGGGATGCTGCTCTCAGACCTAATCCTGTTATGTACAAAAGAAATAACAGCAGGATGAAATTCACATCGCAAAAAGCGACGTTCTGTACGCTCAGTAGCACCGCTTCAGGAAAAAAACTACATTTACTAATATCATCTGATTAACTCATCATAAGCGAATAGGAGTTAATTAGGCTTTAAGGAATCTAAATGTCATCCCTTTAGAATGTATCGATCTTTCCAGAAAGACTGATGGCAAGCAACATCAAATCAAAGATCTAAAGATAGAAAAGAGAAACAGGGATTAAAAAGACCTTACAGTTAAGAGAGTTTGAAAAGCAGGGACCGTGCATGTGCACTTGTGTAGGTGAAGTGTGTATGGCAAGATCATGGACCATCCAGTCAGCAGTCACAGAGGAACAGTCCTGAGCGCTAATCACTCGCTCATTTTGTTCTTGCTACAACAATCTTGCACTGATCAGTTCTGCAGTACAGGTATCGCTGCCAGCTCCTTTAACAGCTCTGTGTTTATAAGTCGCTAAACATAACATAAACATTCATGTAATGAGATACCTTCTCGTACAAAAGTGCAAGCATGTTCTGCCATAAGCACTCCATCCAACCATGTGCATCCAACGTTTATACCGCAACGCTGTTGAATTCTCAAATCTGATTGGTCAGAAGGTGTGGATTCATTTTCTACAACAGCAGCTCTGATAATAGCGGCAGTTGTACATTTATATCACAGGTTGATGCGAATGGTCTCGTTCTAACACGTTATTGATTCTGTAGTTAATTCAGAGGGATTTGTGTAGCAGATAGTGCACATAATCGAAACATGCGGTTTTAACCAAAGAAGACATCTAATCATTGATGATGTTTTTCGCTACAAGACAGAAGATTTTGCCCTTTTTTTTGTTTCTCATTAACATAGCATGCTGGTTTGTTTTTGTTTTTTTTAAATAAAATTAGTTTATTTATTTTTAGTCTATTACCTTCAATAGAGAGAAAAGAAGGTATGGTGAGGGAGCGGTTGTTTACTTAGTTTAGTTACTATAACTTAAGTGATGAGAGGAACTAACTTGTTTTGCAGACATTCCACAGTATTAAATGTAACTATAAATAAATGAAAATATGTCATCTCTGCAACTTGTTGTGATATTAGAGGAATGAAAGACTTCAGGATGCTCAGTAATAGGTAAACGGACATCTGTGTTACTATTATAGTAGCTGTGGAGTTCTGTGTTCGAGATCATACAAGATAGTTTGCAAACCATAACGTTAGAAGTAGTGATTTTCAGATGATCTTCCTGCACCGCTTAGCAGAAATGATGATTTTGTATGCACACTTACACATATTGTAGTCAGAACTGCGGTTTACAACTTTGCAAGAAGCCCCCCCCCTCCCGCCCTCTCTCACACACACACTCACTCTCAGACACACACACCCCAGAGGTTTACATACTGTAAATCTAGGCTAAAGACATTCAAACTCAATTTTTCATACATCCAGATATTTCATGTTATCATACATTTCATGTGTTAAGCCAATTAGGGTATCTGCTTCATTTCCATAAGAGGACGTTTCAAAATAATAGCTAAGAGACATGTTTTTATCAGCTTTTATTTACTATAACAGATTTTGAGTCGGTGAGATTTTGTTAGTGTTTGGTGAGATTGCGTTTAATTGTTTGCACTTGAATCAAATGCTTGGGGCCTTCCGCACACTTCTCACAATACTTTGCTGGAATTTTGCCCGTTCCTCCTGACAGAACTGGTGTACTGTAACTGGTTTGTGGGCCTCCTTGCTCAGACATGCTTTTTTAGTTCAGTCCACAAATATTCTATGAGATTCAGGTAAGGGCTTTGTGATGGCTACTCCAATACGTTCACTTTGTTGTCTTTAAGCCATTTTGTTATAACTTTGGAGGTATGCTTAGGATCATTGTCCCGGTGGTAGACTCGGGTTTAACATCCTGGCTGATGTCTTGGTGTGTTGCTTCATTATCTCTTGATAATTCTCCGTCCTCGTGACACTATCTATTTACTGAAGTGCACCAGTCCCTTTTCAAGGAAAACATCCCTACAACATGAAGCTGCCACCCCCATGCTTCACATTTGGAATGGTTTTATTTGGATGAAAAGTCACACTGTTTTTCCTCCACACATAGCGCTGATCATTATGGCTAAAAAGTTACACTTCTGCTTTTTCTTACTAGAGAACACTCTTCCAAAAGGCTGGCGATCACCTGCAAACTTGTGTATGTTGGAGTAGGTGCTTCTTCCTTGCTTGATAGCCATTCACGTCAAGGCGATGTAGGACTCTTAATGGTGGATGTACATACTTGTACTTAATGCTTCCAACTGGAACCCAGAGTGGTCTTCTGCTATTGTAACTCATCCACCTCAAGTTTTAATGTGCTTTTCTGTTCACCACGGTTGTAAAGAGTGCTAATCAGAGTTTCTCTAGACTTCCTGTCAGCTCAGACCAGTCTGGTCATTCTCCTCTGATCTCTTTCATCAACAAGGTGTTTCAGCCTGTAGACCCTCCACTCACAGCATGTTTTCTGTTTTTCACACCACTCTGTGTAAACTCCTGAGACTGTTGTATGTGTGAAATTCCCAGGAGATCAGCAGTTTCTGAAACACTCAAACCGGCCCATCTGGCACCAACAACCACTGAACACTTTTTCCCCATTCTGATGTTTGATGTGAACATTAACTGAAGCTCTTGACCCGTATCTGCATGATTTTTTTTTATTCATTATGTTGCTGTCACATGATTGGTTGAATGGATTGTTATTAAAGTGACTGGTGAGTGTAGTATTCAGTGCTCAGGATGTATCGAAAATGCGATTGTGTGATTTCTATGGAGGTTACGTTTTCCTTGTGCATGCAAGTGAAAAAAAAAACAAAAAACAATACTAGAGACAGCAACAATCACAGCACAGTGCAGCGTGATGCAATGGCTCGTGTTTTACACAGCTGGTGTGGACCGACGTGCCTGTTAAAATGGAAGCGTAACTGCTGCATGACACGTCCAAAAAAAAAAGAAAAGGCTTCAGAAACGAAATGAGTCTGGTGTGAACTGGCCTACATGGAGCCCGAGGATAGCACAGTTGCATCGCCTCAGAATGAGAGTGAGTCAGGCAATCAATCATAAACTGACAAACCACACGAAAGCCACTATAGAACAAAAAGTTGGGTATTTTTTATTAATTTTATTTTTTATTCATTTATTTTAAATGTTTCACATTTGGCAAGTTCGCACATTTATTTTTTAAATGATTGAATAGTTTGCTTTACAACAGGGTTTTACAGTGTACAGTCATTGAAGAGTAATGATTAGTAATTGTACAATCCAGTGACACACAAAAGAGGATGGGTTTCCTTTTGAGTCTGGTTCCTGGTTTCTTCCTCATCTTGTCACAGGGATTTTATAATTTTTTTCCCCTCACTCTTGTGTCTGACTAGCTCATTAAGGATATTTTCGTCAGTCTACGTCCTCTGAGCAACATCTGTACAGCTGCTTTGTGACCATGTCTATAGTTCAATGCTTTCTTCAAATAAAACAACTTGAATTGACTTGGCTTTAAATATAAAATAAGGTTTGAGAATTGGTAGTATAATGCCTTATTCATTGCAAAGCTTCAAAATGACTTAATGATTTGCTGAAACTGGAAGCACATATGCTAGGGCTCAAGTACCTGCACTTATTTTGTCCACTTCATGCACCGTTTGTATTGGGGAAGAAAAAAAAAAAGAAACTTTCAACAGTTCAATATGGATTCAAGGTTTTTTTTTTTTTTTTTTTTTTTTTCTGTACACTTTTGGAATTTTTTTTTTTTTGATTCAAGTTTTTTTTCCTTCCAGACTCTTTTCAGACGTTACATCTGCCTTCAGATTTTCGACCTGATGAGGTTTGGGTTGTGAGAGCCTTCATTCTGATTTGATCACGTACTGGAGCTTTGTGTTCCTTTTACACCTTTTGATGTCTCATTCACAGTCGCACGTCCGTCTGAAATAGACAGCTGATGCTTTCTTCATTTTCTGTGAAACTATCAGAGATCATAGATATGTGGAATGATATATATATGTATGTGTGTATATATATATATATATATATATATATATATATATATATATATATATATATATATATATATATATATATATATATATATACAAGGAAGAAGAAAAAAGAAAGAGAGGACATGAAAGCGTTCTAGATGGAGCTTTACTTTAGACATAGAAAAGAAAACAACTCCCACTCCAATCATCTTTATGAAAGTCTTTGCGGAAAAGAATGGCTTTGATGGACAGTGTCATGATTGCAGCCATATGCGTTTCAGTCACAATTACAGCCTCGCCGTGACGCCATGGCTCTGCTTACCTGATTCAAAGGAGGCCCATTATTGGAGAGAGAAAATGACGACAGATTCAGATCTAACCACTATTCTCCGGATGAGCACATCAAAGTGTCCTTAATGCCAAACCCTCAATTTCATCTCCACTCTGCGTTTTTACCTCGTAGACGGAACTCGGCTTTTCGCGCGGTTCTTCATTTGCTCTTATTTTTCGAGCACTCAGGCAAATCAGGTTTAGAGTGGAGAACAGGGACCTGTGATATGAATGCAAAGGATTCGAGTGTGATTTGAGCAGGTTATTAAGTTTACCTCGATTTAGATGAATCTCGGCTGTGAATGAATGGCTGGAAGGGCCAGTGCACCCGAACACAGCATGGCCAAGAAAGCATGAAGTTTATGCGTCGCATAGAAGTTGATAATCATTACCGGATTAGTTGGTGTGTTACAGATTCACACTGTTGAAGAAAGCTGTTATTTTGTTATTTGCAGTTAGAGCTAGAGGGTTTAAAGGTGTCAGTGTGGGCTACAGTATGCAGTAATATGCTGGGAAGATTTATGGCTGTCAAATGCACAAGAAACGCCTGACACCGCTACATCCTGATGCTCTGATGTTCTGTTTGGAACATTCTGCACTTGTGACACTTTCTGCTGCCAAGTTTAGTCCTACATGGACAACCAAAAGATTTACACTTCACAAAAAAAAAGTTTATGCCCAATTCTCCGCCTTGTTTTAGTGAATAATCTCACCTGGATATTGTAGATCTGAACCTAAGAACTGCTGGTGCAATCATTATGACTGTTCTGTTCTCATTCCAGGAATCTTATTCACAATATACTCGCACTGAACATCCTTTCAACACATTTAGCACAGTTAAGCGCACTGTAATGGTTTATAATTTCACTGTCTAATGTCTCCCAGAAGTCTTTTGCATCTCGTTCCTACTCATAGCGGCTCAAGGAGTTTTTTTTTGCCACTGTTTTCCGGCATACACATTAAGGAACTAAATCTACACCTGGATTTCTGTAAAGATGCTTTGTGATAATACCTATGGTTAAAAGTGCTATAAAATTGGCGGGGGGGTGAATAATTTAACATAGTCCCTTCTGAAAGTATACACTGAAGACATGAGATGATAGATCAGAGCTGTCTTAAACAACTTAAAACATAGCACCTTTTTTTGAACCTACCCATTTTTCAAGTGATCAAAAATATTGGAACATGTGACTAACAGGTGTTGCTTGTTTCCCAGGTGTGCCCTGTTAGATTGATTGTTTAAACAATGAATCACTCTTAATGTAATTTGCAAAGAAATCCAGAGAGGAGCCACAAAAGTTCTGGAACCAAGATTAAACTCTACCAAAGTGATGGAAAGGCCAAAATGTAGAGAAAGAAAGGATCCAAAACATATAAGCTCATCAGTCAAGCACAATGGAGGTAGTGTCATGGCTTGGGCTTGCATGGCTGCTTCTGCAACAGGCTCACTAATCTTTATTGATGATGTAACTCATGATGGTAGCAGCAGAATGAATTCAGAAGATTACAGAAACATTCGGTCTGCCAATTTACAGAGAAATGCATCCAATCTAATTGGGAGGAATTTCATCAAGCAGCAAGACAATGATCCGAAACACACAGCCACCTCAACAAAGGACTTCATCAGGGGGAAAAAGTGGAAGGGTTTAGACAGGCCAAGTCAATCACCAGACCTTAACCAAATTGAGCATGTATTTCACCTCCTGAGGAGGAGACTGAAGGGAGAAACCCCACGAAACCAACAACTACTGAAAGAAGCTGCGGTACTTTTGCAACATTGCAACAATTTGTTGATGTTAATGGGTTGCCGGCTTGATGCAGTTATTGCAAGCAAGGCATGTGCCACCAAATAGTAAGTGTCCTCTACTTTAAGACTATCTGTTCCAATATTTTTGCTCACCAAAAAATTAGGCAGCCTGTCACCAAAGATACCATGTTCTAAGTTGTTTAACACATATAGATGTAAATATCGGGGGGGCGGAAAGCAGGGGAAAATCTCATTCATCTTTTGATCTCAACCCCAAATGTATTCAGTGTATAGCAAAAACAACAGAATTGGCCTTGATGTTCCAATACTTTCGGTGGGGACTGTGTATGACTTGGGGGGGGGGGGGGGGGAGAAAAGGAAGTTAAAAAAAAAAGACGTCAAGGCAAAGGATTTCTCTGCAGCCGTGAAATGCACTTTATCTGCAAACGTGCAAGGGTTCAAAACAGCTGGAGGTCCATTTTAAGGCAGACATCTTAAATCATATTTAATGTACCTTATCTCAGCCTATTTTTAAATGCTGATACGAAGCAGAGCGGGAGATTGAAGAGAAGAGAGGTTTAATGGGTGTAGCGGGAGATAGACCCATTACTTCATGCCTGGTTGGGCTTGAGTGCACGACTGCAGCAGACCCACTCAGACAGTTATTGTGTCTCACTTCCTGTTAGTCAGTGGCACAGTGGCAAACCATAATGAGGGATTGCAAATGCATGCAAAAAATCCAATCACTTTTATTGTGACCGTACCTGACCCAGTGAAGTCGGGAGGGGAAGTTCACCGTCTTTAACTAGTTGTAGAGATGCATATAAAGGAGAAACGAAGAGCTGTGGAGTGGAGGGGCTGCCCCTCCATGCTGAAAAGTACAACTCCTGATTCCCCTCGGGTTTGAAATGCAAAGTGAACAGATTTAGCCAGGCCCTGGAGCCCTGCACGGGCTTTCCTAATCTGTTCTAATGTGTCAAAAAGCCTTTTTTAAAGAGGCTCAGAAAAATTTCACACTCAACTTGTTTGCAAAAATCTGTTTTAGGGAAAAAACTGAAGGTGTCTGTTATTGGTGACTTTAAGTCTCACTTTCTTATGAAGGCTGAGGCTCCTAAAGTTTTTTCTTTTAAACCTATTACACAAAAATATTGATTTCACTCCGTTTAGACTACAGTACGTAATATGTGCAAAGTGCCTTAAAGTAAAGCCAGTCATTTTCTGTCTTATTATTGGCATCAACTATTGACAGCTATTTGATGCACTGAGTCCACACTTTGTATTCTTGTTACACGAGAGATCCATGGCCATGAGGGAAAACAGGAAGTGGAAACAGAAAGAGCAGTCAGCTACCCCACACTTTTGTAGAGAGCTAGAGACTAACAGAGGTATGTTCAATTATAGCAGCAGGAAATCTGCATTTACCAGAGCTGGGCAAGATCCCTTTCAACCCCAGATGGTTAGGGGGTTGTTAGGTGCTGAGTTCTATTGCTCCTTGGTTCAAGATGCAAAGAGGGTCTCAAAGAAATCCTAGTTGCAACACTAAAATAATGCCATCAGTATGATGTACTTGAATAAGGTTACTTCATATTTGATGAGATTGGTCAGAGTCTTGGAGGATCCAGAGCCTATCCCAGGAATATGTGAGGCAGGAACAGACCCTGGATGGGACACCAGTCCATTACAGGGCGCTATGCCCTCGTACTCATTCGATCCTAAGGGCAATTAGAAGTCAATCCACCTACTTGCAAGACTTTAGGAGGTGGCAAACTTTGCAATTATAATTGTTGAAAATCCCATTGCACCACATTTGATGCTAAGCATTATGGGAAAGAACATTCTTTATACCCCAAGCCATTATTGCTGTATTGTTATTCAGATCTTTCCAAGAATATCTTGCTCAGGATTTAAAAAACAATCCAGTCAGGTTACCGCAGTCTGACTCACAGTTGGTAATATGCACCCTGGGATGGGACGGTATCTGGCAACTACTTGGGTTAATCATTTTTTTCATAGGCTTTTAATAACTTGAGCATGGTTCTAACTAAAATATCTCAAATTTGTTTTTCAGTTCCTTACTTCTGTTTTTGTGGTTCACGATATTACTAGGTTTGCAGTTTTTTCTTTTAAATACTTTTAGAGAAGAAAGCAAGAAACAAGCCATAGTGAAAGAAAGCAAACTGCCCAACAAGGAAGTTGGGAAAAGCTCTAAATCTCAGTATAGCTGTTGCATAACAGTGTGTCCGGTGTCTCTAGTAGATTTGACAGCCATTACACTTCAAATCAGCGCATTACTGCAGGTTAGCTTACTGAAGCTGGCTCACTTGGCGTTAAAACCAAAAAGTGGAGACATAGATGCTTCAACAGAGCAGTATCTGTTTGTGTTTGTGTTTGTTTTGTGGTCTGGGATATTTCCTGTATGGTTTCTCTTCTGGAAACTGTCAGCATGTGCTGTATCCGCTTAGTTATATAAATATAACACTGCTGCACACCTGTATTTATGCATCCTGCTTGCTTAAAACCCCACAGACCTGAACACATGCAGTGGATGATGTAATGAAACATAGCACGTTGGATAGAAAATCTTTAAGCTTAGAGCATGGCAGTGGATCCACATCTCTTTCACTTGCTTCCTGATACAGATATATTCCAGAGATTTGTGGTTCAAGCTCCAAAACCTGCAAATGTCCTGCTTTCATGGGCCATCAAAAGCCATCAGAAAGTATCTGATTATCGTTTTTGAAACTCAGCAGCCAGCCTGCAGTGGAAAAACAGCACAAGAGATCAACCATGTGCTTGGGCCAAAGTTCTGAGACCACTGATGAAAATGCATTTTTTTTTTTCAAATTAAATATTTGATGCATTTCTGAATGGCATGGACTACACAACCTGATGATACATGTTCGATCAAATCCATCAGGGTGTTGTGTGAACATTTGCTTCAATGGAAGACTCGAGGAACGTCTTCCTTTTGTACAAAGGTGTTACGGTTTTGAGCAAATTTGATTGAATTTAAATAATAACTTAGAAATAATGGAGATTCTGGTAAACCCTTCTAAAATCCTTAATTTGAAATTATATATATATAATATATATATATATGTATGTGTGTGTGTGTGTATAATATTCTATATATAGGACAGCAGTGTTATAGGAGCTTGTTTCAGATGGAATATGGAGTTCCCTTCAACCAGTTCACATATACCAAAAAAAGCTAAATAAGGTCTAACCATATGTTATTGCATACTCTAAGACATCTTGTTCCTTTTCATTTAAATAATTTGGAGGAACTGAATAAAGGAACTTTAGTGGACTTTTTCAAAGTGGAAATTTTCCATGTTGTAAACTTATTCACACAATATTCAACTGAGGTTTGTAAAATGATGAAAAAGATTTGACTACAGCATTTTTTTTTCCAGCTGTACTATTAGTATGACAAAAAAAAAAAATCTGTCTCATGCTGGTTTGTTCTGATCGTATCCTACCTGTGGTTTCATTAATGAGTAAAATGGCTGATTCGCTCTCCTCACATCTAGCAAGTGTAAAATTTACCATGATAATGTAATTATTTTTAGGGGTCTATTTGCATGTCACAGTGTTCGTTTTTATAGATAAAATAATCTTGGGTATTTAAAAAAAAGAAAAGAAAAAGAAAGCATGAAACATTTAAATTGAATCATTTTAAGTTCCTGAAGGGCATGTTCAGTCTTTTTATTTATTTATTTATTTATTTATTTATTTATTTATTTATTTATTTATTTTACACACATATGCATGCAGACAAATATTTCGTCTGAGATAATTAGTTAAATAGAAGTGATATTAAACCATGTAATCTTTCAGAAAGACTTTTGTCTCATTCTGTCAGATTCAGATGCGTATAGTATGTATAGTAAGGCTTTTAGATCCCTATAAATCTGTAAATTCACTTGACTTAATAGTTTTGACTTAATATTTTAATATTATTATTGACTTAATATTTTGGTCAGCGTAATATTTTGGTCACAAGTTATACAGGTAATTATAATGTACTGTAAGTACTGAGGATATTTGTACTGTTACTGGTGGATTACACTGGTGAATCATACATGAATAAACCTGTTCATTAGCTTGAGTTTTAGCTCGTGTAAGGACAGAAGTGTATCTTGACAGCTGTAAAAGGACACGAGCCAGAAGTGAAGCGAATACATGAGTGTATGGTGCTTTAGTAAATGATTGCAAACTCGTATTCTCTTACAGTAAATTTTCAAAGTCAGAATGAATTATTGGTCAACGAGTATTTCAATTAAAATCAAAAAGAAAAATGCTGCTTCCATAAGTATTCATCTTACTCCAACAGACTTAAAGCTGTTATTGTAGCAAAATGTAGTTCTACCAACTACTAGTCTGCAAGGGTTGACTACTTAGATGAGCAGCATTTTCCTTTTTTTTTTTTTTTTTTTAAAGATCTGCTGAAAAATAATGAATATTGACTTTGAATGTTTAATTTAAGCGCATGTTGGTTTACAATAAAAAAATAAAAACTGTCTGGAGCAATCTATATAAGTGTCATTTGTAATGCAGGCAAATCTGATGACTTTTAAGGGGGTTGAATACTTTGTCAAGACACTGTACATGCATGAACTCCATTCAGCTAATCATGTGACTTCTGATGGAAACTGGTTGCACCAACAGGGGCGAGTGGGTGAATATTATGGGCTGTTTTTAGTATATTCATTAAAAACAATCCCAATGAAGGCCATTTCAGTTTGTACAGATTTTAACATTACAAAATGTTCAAGGGATGAAAACTTACTCAGGCCACTATATTTATGGCTGTAATCCATCCATAATAGTGCAGCATCCTCAGTAGTTATAGTACATTATAGTTGCTTGTATTGTTTGTGCAACTGTACATTCATTAGAGATACTTAATCAAAAGTGGGACCAAAGTTTATTGAATCAATTCAATTCAATTTTATTTGTATAGAGCTTTTTACAGTGGACATTGTCTCAAAGCAGCTTTACAGAAATATATAAACACGGGATACAGATTTTAAGTGTGTGAATTTTTATCCCAATTGAGCGAGCCGGTGGCGACGGTGGCAAGAAAAAACTCCCTAAGATGTTAAGAGGAAGAAACCTTGAGAGGAACTAGACTCAGAAGGGAACCCATCCTCATCTGGGTAACAACGGATAGTGTGAAAGCAAAAGAAAGTTCATTCTCGTTTACAATACTAGACAATCAAAAAGCGAAACAAAAAGCAAGTCTTGCAGTACATATACCACAGCCTTGTCCTTTAGCTGTACATTCAAAAGCTCTATGAATTATGTAGTGAAGCTGATGCTGAGGCTCTGTGTGCCACTTATGAGAAACAGACTGAAATATACACTGATCCTCATTTGAATGGTTAATTTAATGAACCACAGGAGGGATGACCGAAACCATGGGGTTTACGCTTAGTGTCAGAACAACACTGCGAACAGTCATCAAAGGTCACAGAGGTGTCTTTTTCATTTCTGCAGCCTACGGCTTTATTCTCATCAAGAGATAGTCAGTAATTGATTTCTTTTTCTGTGTCTGTAGGCAGTAACCTAAAAAGAAGAGCGTAGGTTAATGACAGTTAGTTTGTAGGTCATTAGAGAGTTTGACACTAGAGCAGTGCTCCTATTAGACTTTGATTCATTATTCTGAGTATTGTATATCACGGGGTCTGATGTATTCAGGCTTTAGATAGCTCAGTGCTAAATTAGCAAAGCGCCAGCAAAAAAGTCATAAGTTTTTTTTGTGTAATTTTGGGCCTGTTACGTTATTAATTACAGGTCTTTTGGAAAGTCAATTTAATGGCTGAACTTGTTTGTAGCCTCCAAACAATGGTTGAGAGAAATCCTTTTTTCCATATGAAACCGCTCAGATGCACCTAACCCACTTTGCTCGGCAAATAGCATTTAGCATGCCAACCATCTAGCATGAATGATGCAACATTGCTTCTTCCTGCATAACCAAACTGATTATGCTGATTATGTGAATGGAGAGCTTGACTAAATGATAAAAAAAAACATATTAACAAGCACATTTTCTCCATAGATGTCCTCAAATAAAACGTGAAAAAAAGTGCTCAAGGCTACCATACTATCACAGGATGTATTACTCAGTGTTTCATCATACTGTAAAATTAGAGCTCAGTCCCGGCAGTCCTCATTTAACTGGTTAGTTGAGTCTACTATAGATGTAAAGAGTCAGACAAGTGCTGAAAAGGAACAAAAATAGAACTCAAACCTTGTCACACCTTCAAACAATGCATCATACCCTCATGTTATAAAAAATCCTGTCACTGAGCGTCATTGCTATTTGTCTTGTCTATGACTACTGCCAAAATGGCAAATTGTTATTATCCTGCCCGGAAGCACGAAGAAAGAACCATTCTTACTAATTCAGCTGAACTGCAGCACTTTGTCTGAATCAGCTCAGTCCACTGCTGAGGAAGACCAAGTGCACAAATCTCTCTGATTTAGTCCGCTATCCCATGCAGGCAGCTAACGTCAGCACAAGTGTCAGGTCGCCCATCACTGCTCTTTCTTCTTCCACCAAAACAGCCCTGGCCTTCTGCCTTGTGTTTTATTAGCTGTACTTTATGATTGGATGTTCCCCAGGCAGGCTAGGCTCATGGCTGATGCACTTGTCCTGAAGATGGATAGCTGCTGGACAGGCTGGATAATTACTTGCACTGTAAGCCGCAGGCTGAATAAATCATATCATAGTTGAGTTGTGTGTGTGAGCCGCCTTGATGTTCTCGAGGATCCCTTTTCATGTTAGTGCTGCTCTTCTTGATATGCACTGTCACATAAAAGCATGATGTGACCTGATCTACAACTTGCAGGGTTTTTAAGCTGTTAAGGTCATGAGATTTAACCCAGGCTGACATTTTACACAGAAAATCAATCGTTTCCATGGGAAAAGCTCATCAGAAAGACGTTTCAATGCAGTAACTGATGGGCGGTTCAGGTTTCATTGAGGAAAATCTTACCATCCAGTTTGTCAAAAGGCAAATGTGAATCCATTAAATGTTAGGCAAAAGTTTTAAAGATGCGCAATCAAAGAGCACTGGACGAAGACAGATTCTCTTTAAAAGGTGAAATTCCTTTTAGGGACAAATTTAGGAGTACTGACAAAAATGTTGCTCTTTCTTATTTAGCTTCAGTTAGCAATTGAAGCAGAGTTCCATCACAGTGTAATTTTTGTTATTTGGTGCATTTTCTTAGTAATTTACCAACACCTAAGGGAAATTTTGATATTCCAGACAGTATTGTCCATATAATAGACTTAAGGAGTATAAGCTAGGCGGCACAGTGCCGCAACACATAGCATTGCTGCATCACTACTGCAGGATAGCCAGCTAGATCCTGGGTTCACGTTACTGTCTGTCCAGAGATATGTACTAGTACATGCTCCTCTTGTCTGTGTGGGTTTTCCTCCGGGTTCTCTGGTTTCTTCCTACTTCCCAAAAACGTGCTGGTAGGTGGACTGGCTATGCTAAATTGGCTCTTGTTGTGACTGTGTGTCCCATCTAGGATGTATTCCTGCCTCACACTCAGTGTTCATGCTAGATCCACAGTGACTTGGAGCAGAATAACATGGTTACTGAAAATAAATTAATCTTTTCTCTACAACATATTTATTTTCTTAGAGAGGAAGCTAACAACGCTTACCTAACAACTAATAATCCATGAGCCTTTTTTGTAAGAGGGTACTCAACCATTTTTTGCTTTGTTTTGCACCAATTCAAGTGTAATATGTGCTAATTCAATATTAGTGTAAAACCAGGTGGCTATAAACCCCCCTATATAGTGCACTATATGGGCAAAAGTCACATCTGGACACCTGACCAATCACACCTATATGTGTTTGTTGAACATCCTGTTCCAGATTTAGTCCCCCTTTCCTGTTATAATAAGCTCCGCTCTTCTGGGAAGGCTATCCATTAGATTTTGGTGGATGTGGGGTTTTGTGCTCATTCAGCCGCAAGAGCTAGTGAGGTCAGGCACTGAGGAGGCCAGGGGTTGAAGTCAGGGTAAACCATGTTTTAATGGACCTTGCCTTGTGCACAGGGTCATTGTCATGCTGGAACAGGTTTGGGCCTCTTAGTTCCCGAAAGGAAACTGTAATGCTGCAGCATACAAAAACATTGTGTGCTTCCAACTTTGTGGCAGAAGTTTGGGGAAGACCCATATATAGATGGATGATCAGGTCTTCACATACTTTTGGCCTTATAGTGTACTGTATGTTAATAAATATGCTTTCTGTCAGCTGACACCTATTTAGTTCATTTTCTTAATGTTTAATTAAGACCTAATCCCATTATTCTCTTTGCACAGCATTCTGCCACCCTACCGGCAATGAGCCCCACCGCTCCTGTTACAGGCTACAAGCGCATGGTTATCCCCACCCAACCACCTCTGACTGCCACCAAAAAGTCCACTCCCAAGCCTCAGGCACCTCCATCTGCTGCTCCAGCCTCCTCTCCATCTCCTTCCTCACGGCCTCAGCAGCCAGTTCCTGCCTCCTACAGTACGGCTTCTACCCCCAGTCAGCCCACGTTCAGTGTGCAGGCACGAGCAGCTCAGCCTGGCCCTCAGCAGCAGCAGCAGCAGCAGCCTGGCCGAGCCACGTATGCACAGGGGCAATACACACCGGCCCAGCCTCGAGGCCCCGACTTTGCATACGGGCCTCCACAGCCCACTTTCTCCCCAGCTGGAGGGTACCATGAGCAACACTATGGTGGGGCTCCAGCCCATGGAAGCCAGAACACTTGGAGAGCTGAGCCAAGCCACCATGCTGTACAACCACACAATCAGAGCTACCAGCCTTCTGCCCCAAAGAAGACCTACATCACCGATTCTCCTGCCAGCATGGCACCTTATGGAGCAGGAGCCATTGGAGCTCAGAAGGTAGGCACAGTCTGCTCACATCATTCCTAGTGGTAAACAAATTACAAAACCTATTACACAAAAATATTGATTTCACTCCGTTTAGACTACAGTAGGTAATATGTGCAAAGTGCCTTAAAGTAAAGCCAGTCATTTTCTGTCTTATTATTGGCATCAACTATTGACAGCTATTTGATGCATTGAGTCCACACTTTGTATTCTTGTTACACGAGAGATCCATGGCCATGAGGGAAAACAGGAAGTGGAAACAGAAAGAGCAGTCAGCTACTCCACACTTTTGTAGAGAGCTAGGGACTAACAGAGGTATGTTCAATTATAGCAGCAGGAAATCTGCATTTACCAGAGCTGGGCAACATCCCTTTCAACCCCAGATGGTTAGGGGGTTGTTAAGTGCTGAGTTCTATTGCCCCATGGTTCAAGATGCAAAGAGGGTCTCAAAGAAATCCTAAAACTAATACATCACTATACCTAGTTGCAACACTAAAGTACATCACTATGATGTACTTGAATAAGGTTACTTCATATTTGTTGAGATTGGTCAGAGTCTTGGAGGATCCAGAGCCTATCCCGGAATATATGAGGCGGGATCAGACCCTGGATGGGACACCAGTCCATGACAGGGCGCTATGCACTCGTACTCATTCGATCCTAAGGGCAATTAGAAGTCAATCCACCTACTTGCAAGACTTTAGGAGGTGGCAAACTTTGCAATTATAATTGTTGAAAATCCCATTGCACCACATTTGATGCTAAGTATTATGGGAAAGAACATGCTTTACCCCAAGCCATTATTGCTGTATTGTTATTCAGATCTTTCCAAGAATATCTTGCTCAGGATTTAAAAAACAATCCAGTCAGGTTACCGCAGTCTGACTCACAGTTGGTAATATGCACCCTGGGATGGGACGGTATCTGGCAACTACTTGGATTAATCATTTTTTCATAGGCTTTTAATATCTTAAGCATGGTTCTAACTAAAATATCTCAAATTTGCTTTTCAATTCCTTACTTCTGTTTTTGTGGTTCACGATATTACTAGGTTTGCAGTGAGTCACCATGAGGGATTTTTTTTTTTCCCTC
This sequence comes from Ictalurus furcatus, assembly GCF_023375685.1. NCBI lineage: Eukaryota > Metazoa > Chordata > Actinopteri > Siluriformes > Ictaluridae > Ictalurus > Ictalurus furcatus. The sequence continues at coordinate 11,132,208 of NC_071265.1, read as the reverse complement.
CATATGGCTTGTATGTACACTTCATAGCAGTGATCTAATATCAGAAACAAACAGGGCCCATGGATTTTTTGAAGGATAACTAAAAGAGCCATATAACTGCATGAAATACACCAAATCTTACTCCAGTGAGACACTTCTAGTGGTATCCATGCACACATACTCTCACGGCTGTGTGTGGTTCTGAACAGACCCTTGAGTCTCCTCTAATTCAAGGATTTTATTCTTGAACTGGTACAAACATTTGCAGTCCAGCCATAGGGGAATAGCTCATCAAGGACTGTGTTTTTATTAAACCCAAATTAAATACCACATTGCAGAAAGCATTGTTATGTATTAAGAAAGCTAATTAATATTGTTGAAAACAAAAAGTGCATTTTGCCTGTAGATTACTGCTCTGCTCCCAGTGTGGCATATAAAGTAAACGACAGGCGTAGATTCTAGATCTGAAGCCCTTGTTTTGCTTTTAGACCAATTAAACAAAGAAAAAAAAGTTTTGAATGTGTGCTGATTACTTTGATAATAGATGAAAATGAAAAGGAAAATTTCAAAACAAAGAACCACATTAATGTGACCCCACAAAACGAGTGTTCCATTTAAACTCTTCTTTATACCAGAGGCAGGGAACCACATATGGCTTAGAAATCATTAGCACAGAAGGATTTGTTTGGAAGATGCACTGGATTTTTGGATATTTATTTGTGTCTACAGTCAGAGTAAAGAGTATATAACCATTTCACTCTGTACATTAATAGATCCATTAGCGTCGGAGATATTATTAGTTCAATGTAAAGAGAAATAAATGACGAGAAGGGAATAAATGAGTGAGAGACAGGAGGTGAGAAAGGGAGGAGCCTGTTAATTTGTTTCTTTCAGCTCAAATGGGTTAAAGTCAAAAAGCCATAGCGATAAACAGAATGATATCCAGAAAAAGAGCAAGAGAGTGAGTTTCAAGCAGAATTTAACCACCTAACAGCAAATCAAATCCAACCTCCATCTGCCACTCCATTCTGCAATCCTCTTTCTGCAATCAATTTTTTTTTTTTTTTGCCAACAGGCAAGCTCTTAGTCATAAACCTATTTCTAAATGCACATAACCTTTGAAAAATTTTAAGAAATGCAATACCTAATAAATAAATACGTACCTAACAACACTACTAACAAGATTTAAACCTTCTTCTTCTTCTCATCTAGATCATCAGAATTATAGATAAATGATGTTGCCAGGATCACTTTGTCTACACAGTCATTGAGATTTATAGATTAAAATCATGTCAAAGTACATTTGTGAGATCAGGAGAGATCTCCCAGTTTAGTAGTACATTGATATTTGGTTGCTAGTGCAATGTGTAAGTATTGTGATTGAGTGTTGGGGCAGCACGTTGCTACAGTGCATACTTGGATTTGATCCTGAGCTCAGGTATTTCCCCCACATCAACGATCAGACGTATGCTATGCTAAATTACCCCCGAGTGTGAATGTGTTTGTGCATGATATCCTTCTATGGGCTGTTGTCCCATCCAGGGTCTGTACCTGCTTCACATCGAGTGTTTCTGTGATGGGCTCCAGATCCACCATGGCCCTGAACAAGATAAAGAGCTTACTGAAGATGAATGAAAGTTTTCTATCTGATTAGTCAGAAATATTGTATTATTTTCATTTGGACTTTTATGCAAGAGGTTTCGGGAAAGGCTGTAGCATGAGATAGTCTGAAAACGGAATGTTATTTGCGAACATCTTCATTTATGTATTCATTCGCTTATTAATACAGTTATTCTTCTATTCATTTCATTTGTATGATTGCTGTGCTCTCGGAAAATTGCACTCGTCTGCTGAAATGAAGACATTACTACACGATAAAAAACATAAATAAAAGAATGTTCAAAACGTGGAATGAAGACGTTTTGAAATAAGGGGATTTCATTTGGAAAGGTGGACCTCTGCACATAAAGCCTCAGTAGATACGTTATGAATATTCCTCTTAGCAGCCTTCCTTAGTCTTTTTCTTTATTCGTGACACATGATGAGCATGAGTTTTCACATGGTGAGCTCTGATCGCTGGGGCTGCTTTGGTGTTGCTCGGATTATTCATCTTGATAACCTTGTTCAAGTGACTCGAGTGTGTAGTTCATTAACATGACGCCACAGCGCTCAGCATGAAGGCCCCTACCTGCCCGCTGATCTCACTGGTATGTGGGTACACACAGCTGTCACACCAACTGCAACTGCTCATCCTCAAGATGCACACACAGCCAGCAGAAATGTCAGTGTGGTTTGGTAGAAATGTCACAACACTTGCAAATACTGTGGAATAAAACACACACACACACACACAAGCGCATCTAACTCTAAAACTTGACTGTTGACTGGGAGCCCTCCATGATCCTTAAAACGTTTTCGTATTTTGCATCATATCCATTCTTAGCAGATTTCACTAAGCTTGATTCCAATAGCTTTTCCTGCTTGTTTTATATTTTATTTATGAACAAAATCTACATTAAAGCAGCGACATGAGTAGAATTAGACTCAAGTGAAACTGTAAAAGCTATAAACTTTGTCTTCAGCCATCAATCTGTTTAGGAACAGTGTCAAAATGTTAAAGCGAGTCGTTTTTCCTCTTAATCTTTTCGCTTTTGCTGTCATATACAACGATGCTCTGGTTTACACTGCAGGGGGTCTCTGCTGTGAGTTGTGTATCTCATTACCAAAATCCTGGGTCATTTATAAAAGGTCAGCGTCGTTAGAAGTCTATAATAACAGTTCTGACTGGCTGAGCCCTCAGGATCTGCTCTCCGATTGGGTCTTTGATGGGAATAGTAAGGTGTATAGGAAGCCGCACAGCTCAAGGACACTTAATTAGGCACTTAAATCCTCTGGAATATGTTTGATGTCTGTTTTGAAAAAAGTGCTGCAAATTTCACGGTGACTGCTTAATTAAACAAATTCCATTTGTGTACATCTTTCAGGCCTAAACCCTGCTTCTTATTCTTTCTCTCGCTTTAAATTGGAAGGAGGCTAAGCTGGATGATCGCTCGTGTTATTGCCGAGCTTGAGCGACATTAGACTGGGGGATTTCGATTTAATATTGCTGAACCCCTGCAGGCCCCTAGAAGGTCAAACATTCACTTCTGCTTTTCCTGCGCCTGACATCACTCCTATATTCCTCCATCTCCCTTCGAACTTCTCTTTCCTTGGTGACCCAGATAACAAACCTGGCTTTGACCTGGTCAGCACCTTCTCAAAATAAACCCCTGCTAGAACATCGGGCGCTACTGATCTGAGGAGGCTTTCTTCGATTACACGGCGTTCACATTTAGGTCATCTTTGTCGTCACCGTCACACCCACACCCAACATTAAAGAACCTAATGACCTTTGACTTTTAACTTGGGTCAGCGTAACGAATATGAAAGGAATTTTAATGTAGGTTTGATATAGGCATTATAAGTGGTGTGTGTAGAAATTTAGTTTGCTCCTCATTTGTGACAAGTACATTAAAAACCGATTAACTACATATACCTTTTGATCTTTTGGCCCACAGATAAGTATGTAGTAACTGCTAAACCATCTGTTGGTTCTCTAGTTTCTAATGTTGCCTCTAGTTTTACACTCCTGAAGTTTATTGCCTGGTTTCCCTCTCAGAAGAATCCCTGCCTCTGTCATTACCCTGATTGGTGGCTTTGTACTATGTAGGCCACTAGTGCTGGTATGGAATCTAAGCAATATGTGGTGTCTCTTTTGGATTTGAATGATAACAACCACTATTAAGTATGTAGGCACATTGATAGCACATGACAGTTGCTATTATAGGTCATTTAATAGATATTAATATGTCACCCAAAGAGAGTTGTAGCTGTTGGTAAACCTGGCAGCTATCCAAGAGGTGAATGAGGTGATTATATGATGGAAAGTTCCATAAATGAGCTATGATCAGTTATAAGTGGTTAAGGAGAGTATAATCAATTGTAATTGCACCCAGATGAGAGATACAAGGGGTTTATTATGTGGTCTCTTTGCATTTCTACATTTTATATTTACATGAGTCCACACTTCACAGGAAAATAAATACAATCTTTGAAGTTTAAACTTCTTCAAAGTTGCGATTAGTGGAAAGTTTTGCAGTTGCTTAATTATTGACTTATGCAGACTCCAAAGGTCCAGTAAGTGTGAAGTGAAGTGTGCACTGACTGCAGGGTGGGAATTGAAAACAGAGCGGCCATTGTTTAATTCGTTTGGCACAAGTCGAATCCCATGTCCAGCTTTGACACACCGCATGATCTGTTCCTGAAGAGCTGCTTCTCTTAGCTTTTGCAGGAACGAACTATAGGGCATTTTTTCCAGGAAAAAACAAAAGCAGTTCTCAGTTGCACAGTATGCAGTAACTCTGATGCTGCGGCTAAAATTGTTAGTTTTGTGTAAAGTTCGTTGTAGGCCACTTAGGGGGCGATTAAATTTCAATAAATTATTAAATGACTATTATTATCTTACTTTTTTGATTGAGCTAGACTTTGCACTATTATTCCCATCCATCTGATTGGAGTTGAAATGGTATGACAGCGCTAATAGACGCTTTCTATCTGAGTATTTAAAATCATAATGGAAACTTTAACTCTTAAAGCTTTCAGTGGGTTCCCTATGCTTTCAAGGATAGCAGAAGTGCCTCCACGTGTGCATTTGCTGTGGGGTCTCTCTGAGATCCTGTTTAGTTTAAAAGTCCCATCATTCAAGTGTAACATTGTGACATTCAGCACTCACAGTCGAAGAGGCTTTATTAAGGTAATAACTGTGCTTCTGATAAAGGCATTGTCTACTTTCTAGGTGACATTATCATCATTTGTCAAAGATGTGCTGAGAGACCCCCCCCCCCCCCCCCTTTCTCTCTCACTTTTCCTTGTCATGGGTCTAATACTTCATGGAACTAGATTCTGGCTCCTCATTTGACTGAGATGAGAATGATTGACCTACTGGTATGCCATTTGTTTTGCCTAAAATTGCTTCCTCTTTAATAAGCCTCCTAAAAAGCCCAACTGGTTGCTTATTAATCTCCCTGAAAGAACAGCACCTTTTAGGAAGGTAACATTATTGCAATAATGATACATTTGTGGTACCGAGGTCCTGTCTGTGGGATTTGTATTGAGGGTTTTATTCATAACCCAGTTATCATAGAAAAGGTTGATTATAGCTACTTATGCTTAATTGACCTGTTCTAATCCCTTTATTTGGAACTTAAGATGTCTAGCAGTGATTAAATACATATTTAACTATGGCCCCATGCCCTATTAATGTCACATAGTGTGTGCTGTAGCTGTTTTAATCTGTCAATCATAAAAAAAAACCGAAAACTAAACTTTAAAAAACACCAGTTCCACAATGATCATACAGTAATGCTGATTAACCTATATGGCTAATATTGTCTTGTGAGAGTACAGTGCTGTGAAAAAAACCCCATTCTGATTTCTTCTGTTTTTGTTTATATCTCATACTAAATAGTTTCAGATCTTCTAACAAAATACAACAAAAAACAAAGGCAACCTGAGAAAACACACAATACAGTTTTTATTAACTGAAGTAAAAAAGTTATCCAACACCTATCACTCGTGTGAAAAACTAATTGCCCCCTCAAGATTTAAATCTGGTTGTGCCACCTTTAGCAGCAATAACTGCAACCGAACGCTTATGATAACTGGAGATCAGTCTTTCACAGCGCTGTGGTGGAATTTTGGCCCACTCTTCTTTTCGAGCATGGTCTGCCTGTTTAAGGTCCTGCCACAGTATCTCAAGGACTTTGACTAGGCCTATCCAAAACTTTAATTTAGCTTTTTTTGAGTCTTTCAGAGGTGGACTTTCTCCTATGCTTTGGATCATTGTCTTGCTGCATAATCCAGTTGCACTTGAGTTTCAATTTATGGACTGAACACCACAGTATATTCTCCCAAGAGGTTTGAGGATCATCAAGGTGTGTTTTGGTAAAACTCAAACGAGCTTTAATGTTGTTCTGGGTTAGCAGTGGTTTTCACCTCACCACTCTTCCATGGATGGCATTTTTGCCCAGTGTCTTTCTGATAGTGGAGTCATGAACAATGACCTTTACTGATGCAAGAGAGGCCTGTAGTTTCTTTGATGTTGTCCTTTGCGCTTTTCTGACTTGTTGGATGAGTCATTGCAGTGCTCTTGGACGAATTTTGGAAGGTCAGCCACTTCTAGGAAGCCATACTGAGTTTTTTCCATTTGGAGATGATGGCTCTCACTGTGGTTCTTTGTAACCCTTCCCAGACTGATGTATTTCAATCACCTTCTTCCTCATCATTTCTTGAATATCTTTCAATTTTGCCATAGTTTGTTACTATGTAAGACCTTTTAACCAAGTTCATGCTGTTAAAGAAGTTCTATTTAAGTGTTGATTTGATTGAACAGGGTTTGCAGTAATCAGGCCTGGTTGTGTCAAGTCCAACTGAACCCCATTATGAATGCACATGTTTCATAGATTTGGGGAATTTGTAACTACAGGGGCAAATACATTTTCACACAGGCCCCGTTGGTACTGGATAACTTTTTTGCTTCAATAAATAACCTCATCATTTAAAAACTGTATTGTATGTTTACTCAGATTGCCTTTGTTTTATATTTCGTTTAAAGATCTAAAACTATTTATAATGAGATATACACAAAACAGAAGAAATCAGGATGGGACAAATACTTTTTCACACCACTGTAGTATTAAGTAGCTCCTTCAGAATTTAAGGTTCTCAACATTATTATTCTTTTTTAAAATAATAAATATAATTTTTAGGCAGTCTTTAGTCACTGATTTAATGTCAGCCCCTCATGGATTTAAGTATTTAGCAGAATGGCGAACACCATTATGGTGTTTTAAGTGAGCGAACACACAAGCGCAATACATAGAGTTATTATAAATAAGTAAATGATCAATATTTCATGCCATAAGTTTTACTTTAAGGCACTGTGTTAATTATAATAAAGACTGTCAATATCAAATAGTGTTAAACTACCATATATTATACAGCAGCACTGTGGAATTCTCTATTCTGATTGATCAGAAGGCATTGATTCATTTTTAATAGCAGCAGCTCTGGCAGTAGTGCCAAATGAAAGGCAAATCGCCGCTTTATTTAAATGGTCTAATACATTTATCATTTAAGTAGAAATAGCGATTATATTAGCACTGTGACCTTCTATGGCAGATGCTCCACATAATCCAAGTGTAATAAGAAACAGATTTTAAAAATGTGTTTATTGACTAAAAAAAAAAGTCTGATCACTGATGTGGTACATTTTTCAGTGACGAGACATTCATTTAGCCTTTTTGTCCTACTAGCATAAAGAGAAAGTGAGGGAACGGGTGTTTAGTTCTGCTGTAATGTAAAAGATGAGCAAAATTAACTTTGAGGTAGAAAATCCACCTCATTAAATGTAACATTAAACAGATTATTATTTTTTTTTTAAGTATAATTTCTTATAATGCCATGTTGAGTTTTATTCCTTATTTATGCGTACTCGAATGGGTTACATGCGTGCAGATGTTTCCTTTCAAAGGAAAGCAGTTTGGTTTATAATTCATGTCGTAAATGGCCCGTATTATAAATCACTCTTTAACCAATAACATCCTGCTGTTTTCCCCTCATTTTTACCAAGCACACACATTCAAATCGTGCTTGTGCGTGTTTGTGCACTCATGCCTGCATGTTGTGTGTGCACGTGTTCACGTGTGTGTCTGTATTCAGTCAGAGTAGGTGTTAATCTGTAATTGTGTCAGAGAGTTACTGTACATACCATTAGTTTGACAAGAGTGAATTAATCAACCCACTCTTCTAAATGAGATAAAAATAGGGGGAGCAGCAAGGATTAAAAACACTTAGGAGATTAGGAGGATGGGGTTATTATTAAGTAGCACATATGCCACATGGCGCTTGCCTGCTGGGGGTAGACTAGCAGGAAACACAGGCGAGAAGAGCTGATAGAGATCTGGGAGGGAGCAGGGTCTCAGTCTTTACGTAACACACACACACACAGATTCAATTACACGGCTGAAAAACAGCTTCAAGGTACAGATTGTCTTCTCCAACCAGCTATGGACTGCTACTCGGGGAGATTTGTTCTATTTCTGCTTAATTCAATTTGAGATAAGTTATGTTAGTGAAGTTCTCGTTATGGAGCGATCGTTCTGTTCCAAGCAGCACATACAACTTTGTCAATGAAGTCCATGTGTGGCACGTCGTCACCTCATCGGCGCTGCAGCAGATGTCTTTTTCTCTCATTCTGCTGAATACGGCTGGTAGCTTTGCACCTTATGACAAGTGATTGTTTCCATTAGGCACTCGCTGGTTGGGTGCTGTGACTGGTGCGTTTTTGGGGTGGCTAAGAGTGTGTGTGTGTGTTGTGTGTGTTTGATTGATGGGGTATGGGTTTAAGTGTATCTGGCTGCTGAATGTTTCCGCGAGCAAAGTTCACACACGCACGTTGGAGCACTAGTATACCCTGATATTCTCACGGCTCTTTTTGGGGTGAGTAACGTAGTGCAGGAACAAGACGGCGCCCCTCCTACGAGTATGGGCATCATATAAAACTTGATCATTGCTGACTACACACTGGCAGACCCATGTGCATGTACATACACCGACCTCTTTATTAGGAACACCTGTATCCCTGCTCGTTCATGCAGTTTACACATATATCAGCAGCGTAGCAGGTAAAATCTTGTATATACAGGTCATTCAGTTAGCATTCACATCAAACATGAGAATGGAGGGAAAATGGGATCTCTGTGACTGACTCTTTATAAGTCTGGTAAGCAGGAAATCGCCTCAGAATACACAGCACATCAAACCTTAAAGCAGATGGGCTACAACAGCGGAAACCACATCAGGTCCATCCTGGTCAGCCAAGAACAGGAATCCGAGCCTACAGTGTGCACAGGATCACCAAAACTGTCCCGTTTTTGGTCCAGATCTTATATGAGAATTTCATTAGATCTGTCTCAACCTGTGTTACATCTCATACACCAGTGACTAAAGCATGCACATGTAGACGTCCACACAGTTCCTTTTCTACAGCTCTGTCATCTGCTGTGATTTATGTAGAAGATCTCTATCAACCCTAACATCCAGTAATGCCTTCAACTTTCACCTTTTGTATTTCTTGAACGTCCCATTGCTTCTCTCCAAGAGCTCGTTGAAACATTAACACAGGATGGTCTGTTTGTTCTCACACATTCCTTGCACATTTATGGCATGAAGCCAGATAGTGAGTGAGGTGCTTAATTTAATACGGTGTCATCAAGACAAAAGGGCCTTGATTTGAGCTTGCAGTTTTAAATCCCATGCTGCCCTTCAGTCCCTCTCAATTGAACCCTTTTAACCTGTACACTCTGTTAAGACCTGGGTGACACAGTGCTAAACATTTTGCTCAACTTGAAACGTTAGACTTGGATCACTTCAATCACTAATATCACTTATACCGATAATGGATGGCGACTTTTGGGTTTTGTAAAATACATTTTAGAATAGTAAATCGATTTAAGTAAATTGGAGACGGACTCTATTCTACTCCATTCTTGACACGACAGAGGTCTTACTGCACACTGCTGTGCTGAGCAGAACTGCTGACTACAGTCTTAGGCCACCTCTATTTATCCAAGTGGCTTGTGTGTAGCACGCAGACTTGTGTCTTGTGCCTTTATTAATAATAAAGCATTGACATTCTTCTTCTCCAGAGTTAGTCATCAGTGCAGTAAATTGCTGCAGACATCAATCTCTCTCTCTCTCTCTCTCTCTCTCTCTCTCTCTCGCTCTCTCTCTCTCTCTCGCTCTCTCTCTCTCTCTCTCTCTCTCTCTCTCTCTCTCTCTCTCTCTCTCTGTGTGTGTGTGTCGCTCTCCCTCTTTCTTTCAAATACATACGCACATGCCAGAGGGTAATGGAAATTATTAAAAGATGTGGACACTTCTGTTTTGTTATTTAATATACAACCACAATTCCGAAAATGCTAATAAAACAAAGAGGAGTGATTTGTAGATGTACTTTGACTTGTATTTAAACAAGAAAACCTATAAAGACAAGGTATTTGATGTTTTATCTAATCAACTGCATAGTTTTTTTTTTTGAAGATGAACGTTTATTTTGAAATCGATGCATGCAGCACTTTCCAAAAAAGGGACGGGGCAATTTAGGACTAGTAGCGACGTAACAGTGTGACAAAACAGGTGAAGCAATCATCTAATCACAGTATATAAGGAGCCTCCAAAAAAGGCCTAGTCCTTCAAGAGCAAGGATGGGTCGAGGCTCGCCAATCTGCCAACAGGTGCTTCAGCGAATAAACCAACAGTTTGAGAACAACATTCCCCAAAGTATTTTGGACATTTCACCTTCTACAGTGCACAATATAATTAAAAGATTCAAGGAATCCGGTCAAATCTCGGTGCGTAAAGGGAGAGGCCGAAAACCACTTCTGAATGCGCGTGATCTCTGATCCCTCAGACAAAACAGCAGTCATGTTCTCTGGGCCAAAGACAGAAAGGACCATCCAAGCTGTTATCAGCGTTTGGTTTTCAATATAGTACAGGGTGAATTGAATTTTCAAATGACTATTTTTTTGTTGTTGTTGTTTTTCTGCGTTTTCCATACTGTCCCAACTTTTTCAGAAATGGGGTTGTACTTTCAGTGCATGTATCAACTTCAACTTTACACATATAATTGACTTTGTCAATTATACAATTTGACATTTGACTTTGTACTTGTAAATATGAACAAATTATATTAAAGTTAAAACAATAAAAGTCCAAGGGAAGAGTGTTTTATATCAATAACAGTATCTTGATAGAAATAGTTATTTGACAGGTGCACCATGCAAGATTTCACAACACACTCTCAGATTAATTATATAAGTAAGGAAAGAGAGAAGAAATGGACTGCACCGCAGTCATCATAAAAAATCTTTTGTACACAAGCATTTAGACAAATCAGTTTTGTTCCAAAAACTCTTTAGGAACAGAAGACAAAACAAAAATAGAGCCCACTGACAGTAATCCAGCTCGTTGTGTTTGGAGAAAAAAGGATTGAGCATATGAACCCTCGAACACCATACCCACAGTGAGGTACAGAGGTGGGAACACCATGATATAGGGCTGCTTCTCTGCAAACAGAACTGGGGCATTACATACCACTGAAGGAAACATTAATGGAGCAATGGACTGGGACATACTAGAGGAGAATCTCAATGGCCAAGAAACTTAATCTGGGAAGAAGTTAATTCAACACTGTAAATATTCAGCAAAGTAAATACTGATTCAAATATAGCCAGTTTCTAAAAAAAGAAGGTGAAGGCCTCGCATGGCCTAGCTAATCCCCTGACTTGAATTCATTGAAAATGTATGGAGGATTTTGCAGTTGCGAGTCCATCAGAGGGACCCTCATGACCTTGGGGAATTAAAGACAGTTTGCCAAGTGGAATTAGCTAAAATTGAACCACAATGCTACAAAAAGCTCTTTTTTTTTTTTTTACTGTAGATTTCTCGAAGCTGTAATTGCCAACATATTTCAAAACTAATATTAATATCGTTAATTTATGTTGTCCGAATTCTCTTTTACGTTATCCGAAATCTGTGTTTGTTTATGAACACATGCAAAGTAAAAAAACAAAACAAAAAAACCTGTAAATGTGTGTAAATTTGAAGTGGATATTTGCACTGGAAGTATATAAAATGTCTGAATACCTATTTCCCCTTACTGTATATGGTATCAGCAATCACATCTATAGAGTCCGTACTTTCCAAGACTCTGGAGTTAATACTCATCAATATTGTATGGATTGAGTACCCACTGGCACTTTATTGAGTCAGTATTTGTCAACATTCTATGGCGTTAATACTTGCCAATACTCCATAGAGACAGTGTTCACTTATACTCTATGGAGTTGATACTTGTAAGTGCTATGTGGAATCAGTACTTGCCTATAATCCATGGAGTCAATACTCATCTGCCTTATGTGGAATCAGTATTTGTCTATAATGTATAGTGCCAATACTCATCAGCATTATGTGGAATCAGTACTTGCCTATATTCATTTTTGGAGTCAATACTAATCAGCGCTATGTGAAATCAGTTCTTGCCTATACACTATGGAGTCAGTACTTATCAGCAGTATGTTGAATCAGTACTTGCTGATACTCTGTGATATCATTACTTACTAAATCATCACAAAGTCAGTTAGAGCTGTGCACCCTCACTAATACTCCATTGAGTCAGTGCTGACTACATCTATTGATGCTCCATGTAATCAGCACTTGACGATACTCTAAGTAATATATCTCTACTGTTGAAGTCAGTACTAACTAGTAGCCTTAGGAGTTGGTACTTGCTGATATTTATTTTCCAGATCAAGTAGAGGAAACAATTATGGAATCACTCAATGTTGAGTAAATAGTTATGAAATCCCCTTGTAATTTGCATTTGTAAAACAAATACCAGCACAAGTCTAAAATGCTAATTAGTCAGCAGTTAAAAGAGAGTGCTTACAGAGGAAACATGGCCCCAACAAGAGAGTTGTCAAATGAATCAATGAAACGGATTATAAAACTCCTTCAAGAAGGAAATCCAACATGGAGTGTGGCAAAAGATGTCGGTTGTTCCCAGTCAGCTGTGTCTAAAATCTGGCGCAAGTGTAAACGAAATGGGAAGGTTATAAAATGAAAGCATACGGGTCGACCAAGGAAGACGGCAAAGCATCAGGATAAAAAACTCAGTGATATGCCTTGAAAATAGAAAATGCACAACAAAACAAATTTAAAAACAAATGGGGGGGAAACAGGAGTCGATGTTTTTGACACAACCGTAAGAAATGGGGTGAATGAAATGGCTTTTACGTATAGAAAATCCAGACAAAAACCAGCACTAATACCTAAACAGAAGAAAACAAGGTTACAGTGGGCTAAAGAGAAGCAATCATGGAGTGTGGATGACTGGATGAAAGTGATATTCAGTGATGAATCAGTGATGAATCTGCATTGGCCAAGGAGATGATGCTGGAACTTCTGTCCGGCATTCTAATGAAACATATAAAGATGACTGCCTGAAAAAAACAATCAAATTTCCCCACTCATTTATGATATGGTAGGACCAGGGAAGACCTCAATAGTCGATGCACAGGTCCATCCATCTTCTATACCGCTTATCCTTCCTTCAGGGTCACGAGGAAACCTGGAGCCTATCCCAGGAAGCATCAGGCACAAGGCGGGGTACACCCTGGACAGGGTGCCAATCCATCGCAGGGCACACTCACATACACATTCACACACTACGGACACTTTTAGACATGCCAATCAGCCTACCATGCATGTCTTTGGACTGGGGGAGGAAACCAGAGTACCTGGAGGAAGGAGTAGGACATGCAAACTCCGCACACACAGGGCCATGGTGGGAATCAAACCCCCGACCCTGGAGGTATGAGGCGAACGTACTAACCTCTAAGCCACTGTTGATGTACAGTGAAATTTTGGACACTTGTCTCATCCCATCGATAGATAGGCAGATCATCTCAATGACATGGCCAGCAAACAGTCCAGATCTCACTAGCATTGAAAAATTGAGTCCATCATTTTTTTCCTCCACTTGATCTGGAAAAAAATATGCCATTAATTAAAACAATTTCATTTAATTTGTTTGAGGTATGTTTCACAAAGCCAGAATGTTCAGCTATTAAATAAATATTGTTTTGTGTCATATCTGCGATTTGTTCATTTGCTCCATAAATAAATAAATAAATAAATAAATAAATAAATGAAGCCGTGTGAGCATCCTCTAATTGTGGTGATTCCATAATTTTTTGCAGAGGTTGTACATGTGCTGTACTGCTTCCTGTTACATTTCTTTAAAAGAAAAAGAAATCATCCCATGTGTGCTTTACAGAAATATAGCAATGATCTAAAATAGCATTACACTACCACACTTGCTAGATGAATGGGCTTTGCTCAACAATGTCCTATGTACTGTATGTCCTGTGTACTTATTTGTACAAAAAGATCCCAAAGTAGAGGAGTTAAATTTAAGTCATTCAATACGAAATTTCATTTCAGATTAGGAAGACACTACAGCCAGCAAATGAACACATGAGAGCGTCTGGGCTTGGCCATGTGTGGTGGTGTTCTCGTCTTGGTCTTGCTACGGTCTCCATTGGCTATGGTTTTGGTCTTGACTCTGTCTTGCCTAAAGTAAATGGTAAATGGCACACTTATATAAGACTTTTATCCAAAGCGCTTTACACTGTGTCTCATTCACCCATTCTCTCACACACACACTCACACACCAATGGTAGCATTGCTGCCATGCAAGGCGCTAACTTGCCATTGAGAGCAACTTGAGGTTCTGTGTCTTGCCCAAGGACACTTCGGCATGTGGAGTCATGCGGGCCGGGAATCGAACCGCCAACCCTACGATTAGTGGACAACCCACTCTACCACCTGAGCCAGAGCCACTTAAAGTGGTCTCGAACCCAACACTAGAACTCACTGATCCACACCTCAATCAATATTTACTAACATTCCGTGGAGTCGGCACTTGTTGATACTGTATGGAGTCTGTATTTGTTTATACTCTGTGGAGATCTCAGTGCTATGTGGAATCAGTATTTGCTCATATGGTATGGAGTTGTTACTTTGGTCAACATTCAATGATACTTCATGCAGATATAAATATGAAGTCAGTACTATACACTAAAAGCAATACTCTATGCTGAAACACTAATAAAAATCTTTTCCCTGTGTTCGCATGTTCTCCCCGTGCTTCGGGTTTTCCTTCGTGTACTCCGGTTTCCTCCCCCAGTCTAAAAACATGCACTGGCATTTCCAAATTGTCTGTAGTGTGTGAATGAGTGTGTGATTGTGCCATGCGATAGGTTGTCACCCCGTCCAGAGTGTTCCCCGTCTTGTGCCCAGAGTTCCCGGGGATAGGCTCCAGGCATCCCTGCGACCCTGTGTAGGATACGTGGTTTGGAAAATGGATGGATGTTGCCCTTTTGAGGCTGATGTGTCACTGCTTTTTGAACATATTGTGCTGCACTGTAGTTCTGCATAACAGCACTCCCTGCTGGTGTAAAACACACACTGCAGCCTGGCACTCTCGGCCCTTCATCATACCCTCCTTGCCCCCAGATTAACTTTTACTCTACACGAGCTATTTCACGCCCTGAGTATTTGGCGGAGGAAGTAATTGAGGTTGTTGGTATTTGGACAGGAGATAACCGTCAGCCGTCTGTTTGAAATGATCTGCCTGCAGCTGTTTGGATGCCGATGGAAAGGATTCACCACACCTCAGCTTTATGGAGCAAATGAAAGTGACGTACACAGAATGAGAAAGATGATGGCCAAGACATCATTTCTCAAATAGTAATTATGGCCAGTAATCATAAACATTTAAGTATGACTTCATTTTACCTCAGGTAGATCGAATAGTCCTGATTACTGCCATGAATGGAACGAATAGATTTTACTTTCAAAGAGTGTGCTCCGTGATCTCATGTATTTTAGGCAGTCAGTGGCCAAAGGCACAAACTCATTGAAGTCCCCTCAATGGACATCTCTCTCTCTCTCTCTCTCTCTCTCTCTCTCTCTCTCCCTCCCTCCCTCCTCTCTTTCTCCTCCTTAGCTTTTTCGACTTGTTCTAATCTGCTAGCAGGGAGATGTGTCAGTTTCCAAAACCTGACCTACTTTCATGAACACACATTCTTCTCACACACAAAGAAAACAGCAACACATTTTCATCCTTCCTGCACATGCGCATCAAGCTGAATAATTATTTCCTCCTCAGTGAACATTTTTATATTTTCTCTTCATCAGTGCGAATTTCTAATAACAGAAATTCCTTGATCTTGCTTCTTTAATTATTATCAGTGCCGCATTCACGGTTTCCTGCAGTTCGCTGCCTCTGCTGCATGTATCTTTAGACGTGGCTGTTGTGCTTTTTTTTTCTTTTCTTTTTTTTACTTTGCTATTTTAATTAGAGCTGAAACAACATGACCCATTTTATTCTCAGGGAAGTATATAGTTTCGTGTGTGCTCCTTATAAAGCGGCCTTGAGCTGCTTTTTGCCTGCAGTAAACTTGTTGTTTCAGCTCACAATGTTCTGCAGTCAACTCCGCAACCCTATTGTGTTTTACATGGTAGATCATGGACACTGTGCATGAATCTCTCTTTCTCTCGGTCCTTTAAATCAATTCTGAGAGGACCCAATGGCTTCAGGAATGAAGGCTGAGATGTTCTGAAACCACACTTAAAATACATGATTCTCTTTGTTACGCAAAATATGCCCGTGCATGATTGTGTTTAGATGACTAAGAATTAATCCCGTTACCACAGACATCTGTCACATCTTATTGTCCTCAACTTTTTGTCAATGAATTAATCAGTTTGTCTCAAATTTCCCCTGTTCTGGTAAATATTCCGCACACTCGTGCTTTTGTTTTGAGATCTCATGTGCTTTTTGTTTACAATGCTATAGGCCTCTGTTTTGGTCCTTTGTCTGCTGCTGTCCCATTATCAGTCTGTTGCCTAATATGTGCACCTGTTCTGAGTTTAGCCTTTAATCTATTTTCTACCCTCCTTTTCTTTGGTCTTGATCCGCAGTCTTGTGACGGTTTTGTGAAATACTGAGCCTTGTTCTATACTTTATGATTATGAATATGCCTATTTGACCTATGGCTTATAAATATGATTATATGACCCCGCAAAAACAAACAAAAAAATTCATCAAATATAACCACTGATTTCACACAGTTGCATCCTATACATCTCTTTGACATGTTACACAGTTCAATCTGTTCTTTGTAAGAGTTCCCTAATCTGAAAAATATCAGGAGGTTAAGGATGTGGGGAGCGCTTTGGAGAAGTGTGTAAGAGAAGCTGTGCTATGAAACCTGTGGTTTTGTTGTGTGTAGAGAGATTGTAGGAAAGGAGGTCCTGAGAAATAACCAAACCTCAAAATAACCACATCAAATGGGAAACATTTAGGCTTTTTATTCTGTTACATACACCTGGCCTATTTTCTCAAGACTCATTCATGATATCTCTCTCACAAGTGTACAATGTGAGCTCATGTTTCTATCGTCTCTGTTCTGTCTGAGAGCAAGTCCCATCCTCTCACTTTCTGCCATTGTTTTGGTAAGAGTGCTTGACCCTTTAAAGCTGTTCTAATCATCCATTTATCATGCCATTTTAGTAACAGCAACAAATGTCTTTAATCCCATGTGGATGCATTCAAATGGCACAAAAGAGTGTGTGGGGGGGGGGGTCTTACTGCACCCATTCCCGTTTCTATTATTACTATTTTAATTAGATGTAAGGCGTTATTTTATGTCTGCCAGTGCACACCATTTTCTCTCTCTCTCTCTGTACAGATTTGTAAATGTTTAACTGTGTGTGCTGTTTATTAGAAAATAAATTACAGTCAATGTTGTGTGTATTTGGAATACAACAATTTTATGAATGTCATATTTTTATGAACATGGTCATGCAGTTGTAGAATGGATAGCAAAAGAAACAAATGTGTTTGTAGGAGTGAAATGAGTGCACTGATAGAAGACTGAGAAGCAGAAAAGATTGTTTGAGAGACTGGGTTGTTGAAAATTGCATTCTGGGGTCATCCTGATTACAGAGCCCCCATAGTGGATTAGGAGGTGAGAACTCATGAGGAGCATGAGCATGAAACTTTATTTCACAGGGTCTGACCGAAAGCTACTAGAGGCCAGGAGCGGTGATTTTGCCGGGCTTTCTTTGAGCTCTGCATTCACTTTGGCTTGTAGCCTTATAAAAGTCATGGCATTGCAGAACTACTCTGGTGCTCACACTGTTAACAAGGAATAGAGTCAGCCAATTAACCTTGTATTGTCTGGCCAGTACCATGAGTTCTGTCAACTGGGCTGAGAGTATGTCAACCAATCAACTGGGCAGATAGTTGGTCAACCATCCAGTGAGCCAACCCAACCACCAGTCATCAATCAACTAATCAACCAGCTGGCCAACTCCTCACTAACTGAACCGGTCATTCAGGCGATCTGTTAGCTAACTAATCAGTAAACCAGTAAACCAACTAATCAACCAGCTGGCCAACTCCTCACCAACTGAACCGGTCATTTAGGCGATCTGTTAGCTAACTAACCAGTAAACCAACTAATCAGTAAACCAGACAGCCAGTTGATCACTGACATCCTAAGATAAAAGAGTAAGTGTGACTGCCTTCCACCAAACTCCTCAATTTTACAGACGACATGTTAGACATGAGATGATCAGTCTCATATCTAACAACACGAATCTACATATTGGCATTTTGTGGACAAACTGTCATTTAAATTTCAAGGCACTGACATGGATCTTGAAATGGGAGGACAATATTACTTTTATTATAAAACCTTACAAGTGACTTCCTCAACTGTCTAGGAAACTTATACTACCACAAGCAATACTGATCAAGTTCTACACAGGCATCATTGAGTCTATATGAGTCTGTTTCCAGTTTTCTCTTGGCCTGCACAAACAAACAGACAAACAAAAAATCTGAGTTGGCTAATGATTCTGCTGGGATGTGTGGCATGACATATTTTTAGGTCATATTCAGAGCTAACAAGTTAAGTTCAAAAGTTGCATCAATGGTTACATGGGGAAAGTTCCTCATATTGGACTTTTCGAGTTGTTTTTCTGGACGTCCCATACAGTCAGTAGTTCAGACCTCTGAGGCAGATGGAATTTTCTTAAACAGAACCATCAGAGATGGGGTTTTTCAGTAGCATCTAGACCAGGGGTGTCCAATCTTATCCTCAAAAGAGCCGGTGTGGCTGCAGGTTTTCATTCAAACCAAGCAGGAGCCTCACCTGATTCCACCTGTTTATTCAGTTGAGCTTGGCTGTCAATAGATTCAGGTGTGACTTCTGCTTGATTGGAATGAAAACCTGCACCCACATTGGCCTTTTGCGGATAAGATTGATCACCCCTGGTCTAGACTATCACCTTTAAACACAAGCATATGCCTTTATGCCAGAAAATAAAGTGAACATCTAAAAATTTTTGGAATATTGCCAATATATTGCTGCATGAATAGTCCTAGTAGTAATGATCATATTAATGACTGGAAATTTGGTTTAACATCATGGATTCCTTCCTCATTAAAAAAATAGCACATGATCCAGCACATCCTATTATGTTTAGTATTTTATTATTTTATATCATCCACTAACAGTTAATTGTGTGCACAGCTCAATGAAGCCACGAGATCAAGCTCATGGAATTGTAATAAAGGCACAGGATGTAGGCTTTTTTTTTTTTAATCATGCTTTTATTTGCAGTTTTGAGTTGTTGTAATAAAATAACGCCAACATTTTGGTTAATTCGATGTACTCTCCTGTAAGGAAACCATGTCGACAGTTTAATGGATAGACCAGGCACTCATCTGCTTACAGCTCACTTAAATTTCATTCATAAATTTCAGTGGTAACATTTCAAAATGTCACTGGGGCACTGAATTCTACTCCTCACTGGAGTCAATGTCCCACAAGAAAACGTGGCAAGGTCTGAAGCACACATACATACTAATACACACATTTGTTTTCTGCAAACTCCATCTCATGTGCGTAACTCTCATCTAACTTCCTAGTGGCTTTTAAGTCTGTAGTTACATCTTGGGTCAACTGTAAATACAGTGCTGTGTACAGAAACCTGTCATTTACCTTCTCAAACAAATACATTTTCTTGTAATGTGAGCAGCTGTAATTAGTACATATGAAGCAATTACAATGGTTAAAAATTAAAAGAGAATTTGGCATTTAATGCTTTTTGCAAATAAGTGGTGGGATACATCTATTTCAACGTGGATCTGAACATTTTGATGAGAACAGTATAGTACCCTATCACAAAATGCGTGTAATTCCATATAAAACACTGTAATTATAACATGCCTACCAGGAGGTGTATTGTGATATCAACGTTTGGTCTGAAGACATTTCAGCTTAATTTGGACACACCACATTTATACGGAGACAGTCAGGTCGGTGTTGTGAAGTGACCTATGAAGTGAAACTGCTGAATATTAGAGAACTGGAACGTGATGTATTAGCATGTAATTGGAAAAAGGCATTTGTCCAATCCATGGGAATAAGAGAGGGTCTATATGGAGAAATAGACCAATCTCTCTGCAGCTTTGCCTGGATTGAGTGAGCGAGAGGAAAAGCAGAGGGGAAAAAAAGGGTGTAAGGAGATTCATGTGTTTACCAAAGGAAGTATTCCAGCTTCTGTTCCAGGGTGATGGTATTCCACGTGTTATTTTTGTATGCTGTAAACAGTACTCACCCTCATACAGCTTCACTGAGCAATGCATTTCAGGGGAAAGAATGATTACATTTCATTCTGTACTTTTAATTCATGCGGAATTTGAAAAGTAGATATTGGTCAGCTTTTATAGCTTGTGTCAAAGTGTTTTCCGCTCGTTCTGTCATAAGCACTAGGGGCATGGGGTCATTTAACATAGAGTCCAAGACTATCAGCCAGCCAGTGATATTGACACGGTTTACTGCAGCAGAGTTTAGCACGTTTACCTGCTCTTTAGCTGAGTGTGTCTGATGCATGACTCACATACTCATCTACAAATCCACATAAATAGC
Source organism: Ictalurus furcatus (assembly GCF_023375685.1). Taxonomy (NCBI): domain Eukaryota; kingdom Metazoa; phylum Chordata; class Actinopteri; order Siluriformes; family Ictaluridae; genus Ictalurus; species Ictalurus furcatus. Next base: position 11,111,563 of record NC_071265.1, on the reverse strand, counting down.
AGCAGGGGACAACTTTGCCATCAAGCGAGAAACTGAGACAACGGCATAACAATTTAACGTGTCCAATTCCATAAATGGAATAACGGGAAAGGGTCGAGATGTGATGATCAGAAAGAACGGAAGAAAAATGTGTCTTTGTTTGTTTTAAATCCATATCTCCATTTGTCTCCTTTTGTGATATTCTGTTCAAAGATCAACACAACACTACCGAATGACTGGCTTCATGATTCATAAGTGTGTGTAGGGACTAGTTAGTATAGATGTGCATGTATTCGCCTGTGTTGCGGCTACCTGTGGTTCCACACACAGCTCCAGCTAATGGTCACTCCCTTCAGATGGAAATAACTTGACAAACAGTGCATGTGTGTGCATTTTCTCTGACCCTGTGACTTTATACTGAACATTAACTTTGTAACATGTTTTCTCTGTGGTTCAGACACCAGGTCAGTCCACTGCTCACCCTGAGGAAGAGTTGGACCGACTGACCAAGAAGATGCTATATGACATGAACCACCCACCATCAGAGGAATACTTCGGTCAGTGAGCCTTACACTTCACATTTCCTTCATCTTTTACACTACACTCGCTTTATGAAAATAAGGACAAACTTTACCCACTTGCGCTAAACATACCTTTAGGGGACATCCTTAAAATAACGCCTGGGTGTGTGTATGACGACGAAAGCTGGTTAGTGTCACTTCTGCTTATGCGTATGGGAATCCATTGCACCGTATGTCGCACGAATCTGCTGACACTTCATTTCTGACTCATGCCATTTTTACCTTTCGTTAAATAAATAGCATCTCGTGTAGAAAAACACCTTTCTTGCTTTCTTCCTCTTTTGTTTTGTGTGTGTGAATCTCTGTATGTGAGTGTGGGTGAGTGGGTATTATTGAATTATTGTTAGGTATCTGAAATAAGGATGTGGCTTGTCTCAGACTCTGGCCAGGCTCATTTGCATGGAGAGATGGGAAGAGGCTTCTTCTTTTCCATTTGAGAAACAGGTGCATTTGTCACTTTGCAGAAGTGAACTTAACCCTGACAAATGCGGTGAAGTGCATGTGTCGGCGTGATCACTTTTGCTCGCCTTGCAATTTGAGCTTCCATTATAGTGTTTTCCATTAAATGACGAAAGTGAGGCACGATGCTTTTTTTTTTTTTTTTTTTTTTAAACCATCAGCGGTATTATGTGCTCAGCAGATAGGGACCATTTAGAATAATCTCTTGCTACTGTTGTTGATAATGCTGCTGGTCTTTGAATGCATACAGTACATGATACTTTCTAGACTCTCTAACCCCCATTTTAGAGCCCCTATTTTCTCATCTGGGATGATACACAATATAATTATTTCTCTTATATATATATATATATATATATATATATATATATATATATATATATATATATATATATATATATATATATATATAAAACATGATGTGATGTTCCATGACATTCAAGATTTTAATTTGTAATGAAAACGTTTTTTAGTTTGAACTTTTTTCATTGACATGTTGGTCTATTTTAGTCCTTTAGGCTCTGTCACCTCTTCATCTGTACTGTAGGTTACATAGTGCTCAAACAAATCATTTCAAAGCTTTTGATGGAAAATTGTGATTTATAAAGGAAGCTGTTGCTCTTTTGTTATTAGGCGTGAACACCGAAACCTGACTGTTAGCCTTTGTGTTTGAGATTGCTGAAGTTTTTCCTGCTATTCAGTGCCGTTGTAATGTTGCAAACATCAGCATGGCAGACAAATGCTGTCTTCTAAAAACGAATAACAAAAATACATCACCAAGACAACAAATTAGCACCAAAATCACTAAACATACCACAAATATATCAATATAAACATAGGGTGGAGTTTTGCTTTATGAACTGTTTGTAGACTCGTGTATAGGATAGTTTATGTAAAGAATATGTAAATGGTTTGCATTCACAATAACCAGGACTTAGAGGGTGAGAGAGATCGAGAGAGAGATTAGGCAGATGTGACCTCTTTTCTCTGTGATGTGTCAGTACTGTATGCCCCCCGGTGAGTGTGTAGCAACAAAGTGAACCAGCCATGACTACTACCACGTTGTCAGTGTTTGCAAACGTACTCCTTTTGGCCAGAGGTTGAAAAAGCATTCTAACCAGACTGTAAATGGGCCAAAGCCAGGTCATAGAGGAAAGCATGGCCTTTTAAATGAATGGCTGAGCATCACTCTCCTGGCACGGACACAGAAAATAAAGAAGAGAGGAAACACTTCAGTGGGATTGCCGCTGGAAAGATAAAAGAAAGAAAAGGTTTAAGACATGACTGCTTTAGGCGAATGGTTAAACCCAGGCAAGAGCTCTGGGCCATAAAGAAGCTCTTAATCCACTGGCTCTAAACCGAATGCTCTTTTGCTCCGTCTTTCTTACTTCTTATTCATTTTTTTATTTATTTTTATTGATGAAGAGTTCTTTAACCAGAGAAAAAAAAGACATGGACTAGACTGATAATGACGCTAGTAGTCAGTCAGGACAAGGGAACTTGTATGAGAATCTCAAAGATGTTTTAGTATTCGCCATTGTCTGTTCCTGAAGACATTGAAGAGCTGATTAAACTCCTCGGTGGATTTAAAAAAAAACATTTTCAAGATGAAACCACACGTCCAGCTGTCCAGCAAGATGATTTCGATGACCTGAATGACTGAATCAGTGCCCTGAGTCCTTAAGTAACAATCACTTACCTCTACTCTTATTACTGACCTTGTGCTTGAGGATAGAGCAATTTTCAAACATGGTTGTACTTGTCAGAAGGTGAAGTAGAAGCAGTGAATGTGAGGACCAAACCTGAGTCAAGCCTAAACCCTAGGAATGTGTATATATGTGTGTGTATATATATATATATATATATATATATATATATATATATATATATATATATATATATATATATATATATAATGATCGAATATAATTTCAATGATTGATGTTATAAGCTTTGTCCTGATTAAAAACAGAAAGAAAAAACAACACATTTCATTCGAGAGACAGAAGAGCTGCAACAACTATGGAAAAAATTCTATAATAAAAATAGTTGGCAGTAAATTTCATAATGAATTAACTGGTCTATGTTATGGTCTGCACTACATCACTTTACTCCATGCCATAAATAGCTATTTGAATAAATTAGCTTGTAAGTAGTTGTTTTTTTCCAATCAAGTAGGGTTGCTAAAGGCTTTTTTCCCCCCATTTTGTTACCAACTTGGTCACCTGCCAATTCTGGTCCACCTGCTAGATCTTCTGCTATAATATGACATCTACTAACCAGGGAGACTGAAGGCTAACACATGTTTCCTCTGAGACATGTGAAGCCAGCCAACTGCAGCTATTCAAACTGTTGCATCACAGAGTGGCATAAAACACTCAGAGGGAATGTGATATCTACCCTTTTACCACCCACGATTGGCTAGTGTAGCTGTGATTGACAGGGGAACGAGTACCCATCCCTCTCATCCAGAGAGCATGGCCAGTTTTGCATCTTTCCATGCATAAATGTGGAGTTATTGGAATTTAAATGTGCATGTCCTAATACATCTTTAATACATGGCGTATGTCACGTCATCAAGTCGTCATCCTGGGAGTTGATCCTAAAAAATTCTATTCATTGAAAACTAAGAGTCCATCCCAAAGCTTATGGTCAATTTCACACAACCCGAAAATTATTCGCCTCCTGCAAACTCAGCAAGCAAAATGAATTTATCGAGACAGCCAGTGGATACAAATTGGGACTTGAAGAGCAGCTAAGACTCTCTCGAGTTGGTCACACTGAAATAAAGTTGTACAGAAGCAGTAAAAGAAATGTACTCTTCATTCGTCTACAGTTACATCCCACAGTGGTGGCAGTGATCTCTCTTTCCCAATACCCCAAACTGCTCAGTTAGGACTGAGCAAAGAAAACTCCAGAGCATCAGTTTACATGTTCAAAGCTTTTTTAAGGGCATGTGGGTGGAAGGGGATGAGAGTTGAAAGGTATCCTCGAGGCTAATAATTAATAAGATGAATCAGAGCCGAGGCCGTGGTCTTTCTCAAGCAGATTTGGGTTTTGTCTTTGTCCTCTTCTAACCAATTTCTATTGGTGCCGTTAGTGACTTTGATGGGGTTCTGTTCAAATGGAAAAATTAAACCGTAGTAGAAGAGGTGTCAAGGTCTCCCGTGGTAGGAATGGTTCAGTTCAGTGCTTATGAATATTATCAGAGGGCAAGACTGTGAGAACAAATGAGAACAAATTGGAAATATACATGGTTTTTACATTGATTATGGATCAAAAAAGAAAAAAGTTGCAGTGAGCTGCTGTGACAGTCCAGATATTTGAGCCGAGACTTGTGAAGTTCAGCACAGGGCATGCGAGTGCATTCAGAGTGTTTCTAAAGAGCTAAAGCAGGACAACGAGATGAATAATGTACTTCTTCAGGTGCACTGTACCATTCATAAATAAATGAAGTCACCATTAAAACTTTCTCTGGTTTCTGACTAATTAATATTTCCAACTTGATATATTATTTTGTAATAACTCTTGATTCACTGGATCTCCGATTGACTTTGAGCAATCTATCACAAGATGAAGTGCCAAGAGTTTCCTCTGCTATTCTGTATGTGAGATACATTTCAAATTTCTCTAATTCTTAAGTTTTTTATGACTTGAGAGATGTCAGAGGATGTTTTGACAGCCCTTGAAAGATGCACAATCGTCGGACTGGCGTAACTTTTTCGGGACGTCTGGAGACAGTCTGTGCTTTTGTCTGTGAGTACTGTGAGCCAGAGTCGGGAATCTCCACATTCTTCTCTGCCTAATGTCAGCTAGAGGTGCTCACATAATTTATAAGACACTTTATCATGAAATGTTGATGAAGAATGTTGGAAGGGGTTTAGTTTCAGCACAGAAACTGTACTGGGTCAGGACCCAGAGCGTGTGGGCAAATTGTTAAAGTGGGTTAGGAAAGGTTTAGGCCTGGTCCATGTGTCCCTGAATACACACCTGTGGTTCTGTAAAGGAAATCTGAGCTGTGTTCATGTATTAATTAAGATTACCACTGGGAGGTTTAGGCATTGTCTTTGATTTTCAAATATGTTTATAGTCTGAATCTTGATAGGGGGCAGTGGTGGCTTGGCGGTTAAGGCTCTGGGTTACTGATCGGAAGGTTAAGGGTATTTCACTGTGCTGTAATGTATATGTGATCAATAAAGACTCATTATCATTATAAATACAGTTTGACTCAGTGGAGTCTGATGTAGGGCGATTAAAACAATCTCGACATTTATCGTGATAAAAAAAAAAATCCACAAAATCTATGATAAGCTTTTTGAGTAATTATCAATATTTAGCCTATATTCTACTTTTAGACAAACCTTTCTTCTGCGTCATCATGCGCCAGGTGGACCGCTTTTGCAGTTGCATCGCCTCCTTGTTTATTCAATCTTATCAAGGGAAACGCATTTAGTGGTTCTCCTGTGAGCAGATGATCGGTCTGAGCCCCCCCTCAGGTTACATACAAGTCCGTGTTGCCTATTTCCCCCCACACGTGAGTGGACATGATACGCTGCATAAGTTAACGTGGTTCCAGAGCGCCTTTATACCATAGCTATTCTCCCTTCTAACTTTAGCTTAATTAATCGGCATGTTGCGAACCTTTCATAATAACCAAAGAGATTATTTGTTCAAATTGTGTGAAAATTATTCGGAGATGCCATGGATGACCAGGAAAGACAAGTAAAAGTACTATAGTAATAGATAGTCATGTCTTTCTCACTATAAGGAAAATATAAAAATAGTCCACTTAAGCTTTTCTAAATTTTCTCTCCCCTGAACCTCAATACCGTATCATTTCTCAGTCACAAGGTCTCCATTGCCCCCATTCTTAGATCTCAAATACTAGACTGTTCTAATTAAGTGTTAAAACGATGATTTTATCTTTTAATATTCATATACAGCTGCCCTCGATTGATGAACTCATTAAAATATTTGAACCTTTTGCTACACTTCAAACCCCATTACTTTGAGTGTTTCTGGGCCTACAATGCAGTTTTGAACAGACTATTCTGAATGTTTAGGATTTATGTATGGCTGGCAACTTGGAAATTCCAAAAAATGTGCGATGTGAATGGCCAAATGTGAATGTATATCGTGATAAGTATCAGTATCGAACGATATAAAGAAAAATATTGTGATAATATTTTTGGTCGTATCGCCCAGCCCTAAGTCTACTGATTTTTTGTTTCATATTTGTCTTTGCTTGTTAAAGCTCTTCTTGCTCTATGGATCTGCCTAATCCGTCCTGATCTTCTCTCTACCTCTGCTTAGAGATTTCTGCACTTGTGACTCACTTTTTGCCGTTCTGGATGGTCCCACAATGGATACCGTAAAGATTTGGACTTCCCAAAAACATTTATGCCCAAGCTCGCTCTTGCTTCAGTGAGTTATCTATAGACTTGTACCTAGGAAGTGCTGCTATAATCATAAAGACTGTCCTGTGTTCATCGCAGGATTTGTATTCACAATACTGAAAAGCCTTAGTACCATTAATATAGTAATGGAAGTGTAATGATTTCTATCATCATTAATCCTTGTATACAGAAGTGGATGGATTCCCTTTTGAATCTGGTTCCTCTCAAATTTTCTTCATCATGCTGTCTCTTCGAGTTTGCTTGCTGTTTACGGATCTAAATCTACAGAATCCCAGAATTCTGTAAAGCTTTGTGACAATATAATTTGTTGAACATGCTATGAAATGGATCAGACTTTTTTTTTTTTATCACCCTAAAAACATGCACGAGCATTTAGTCTGTATGAAAGTCTTTTCGTCTTTGTTTAATGCTCCCTTCTGCTCCTGTACGGATCATGCACTCTGTGCCACTCCCTTGGCCTGACGGGAAAAGATCTACAAACTTGAATACATGATCAAAGTTATTGCAACCCCTGAAATCTTCTGGCTAATGCTTAACCATAACTGTCACATTTTAACATTTAATTCTGGGTTAATGTTTTGAACTGTATCTACTGTATGTAATGCTAGTCATGCCCATCTGCTCACCATGGACCTGTATAGCCCTGGGTTGATCCTGCTGAATAATTACCTCTAATTGCCATGTTTGGAGCTAAAGGTCAATCACTTATATTCGAATACAGTGCTTTTATTACCCGTGTATGTTCGGTATTGCCCAGAGGCTTTCAGCCGTTTATGTATGTAGGGTATGACCTGAGTATACTCGCCCACTCCATCTTTTCTTTATTAAGTTGCATAGTTGATGAACAGTAAGTGGTTCAAATGAGTTAGTATTGAGGATTCGAAAGGCTTCTGCACTTAAAACCAATTTTTGTCTAAATATACAAGGCATTGTGCTCGTTTTCTGGCTATAGATCAATCCAAGACGGAGGTTAAATGTGATTTTTCAATAAAGAATCCTCCCGGACATTGTAATTCAGTCCAGGACTGAGGTCTGCGAGTCTCCTCGTAGAGCTGCAAACATGATTTATTGTTGCTGCACTGGTGTTGTTTTGGGTTCCCATTGGACACCTTTGTTTAGTCGACACTACAGACCGTTGCCGAGAGAATTATTACTCCGAAGCTATGTGTCAAGAGGCGGGAGCTGACTGATTTATCTGCCAAGAACAGTGTTTAGCTTTCTGTCAGTTCTTAAAAAACAAAAAAAATAAATGATTTATTTATTTACAGTATGCTTTATATTGGTATACAGTACTACTTATTTGAGGTCGACCTGTTATCAAAAATAGTGGGATTTCAGGCTTTATTAAACCTTTCATTTAAGTCGTCTTTGGAGGAATCAAAATCAGAATCATTTTCATTGGCTGTGAGTTGTGTTGACAGGAGAAGACGACGCACAATTTCCCTCATGGCAGTGTGTTAAATGAGCACGCATAGTTTCTTTGCTCTTATTATAGTTGGTCTTCTCTGTACGGCCGAATTAGACTGCTTTCTATTCCGTAACTGAATGTGTCATAGCAGTACACATATTCTCTCTTTCTCTCGCTCCCTCTCGCTCTCTCTCTCTCTCACTCTCTCTCTCTCACTCTCTTGCTCTCTCTCTCTCTCACTCTCTCGCTCTCTCTCCCTCTCTCTCTCTCACACATGCACACATACCTCCTATATATCCCTGTCTTTCTTTCTTTCTGTCTCTAGTTCAAGATCATGAAACCATTCAAAGACATGATTAAACAATTTGTACACACTGCAAAATTCACGCATAAATATCTCTCTGCATGTGAAAATGAAGAATTTATACACACTCAATAGTAATACTATTACACATCTTTCTCTGTCCTTCTTTCGCTTTCTCTCTATCTCCCTTCCACTCTCCATGTCTCTCACTTTCTGTCTTTCTCTTTATATCGCTCTCATTATTTGTCTCTCAGTTTGTATTTGTTCCACACACACCCACACCACAACATTATTTGTTGACCTGAAAATGATACTACGGTGGATTTTTGGGTAAAGGGGCACTGAAATGCTGAATTGCATTAATCACAGTTATTTGCTCCATCATCCACTGCTGCATGTGCCTTTGGCCAAATACAAAAAAAAGCTTCGGGGCGCAAAGACATTGAAGGGGAGGAATAAAATAAATAAGGAAACTTTAAATGAAAGTTATTAGAGATTAGAAATATCTGGCATCAGTATTCCTAATGCACTGAGAGGATGTGTATCTCCTATTAAACACTCAGTGATCCAGAATGTTCATCTGTGGCCACAATTAAGCACCGAAAAATACAACATGAAATTGTTTTCTCTTCTTTTTTTTTTGTCTCCTCACAGTCTGTCACAACAAATAAATATTTCCTGTGCGTGCGTGTGTGTGTGTGTGTGTGCGCGCGTATCATAAGGAATCATTTCTCTGTAATAAATTTAGCAGTAAATTCTCAGCAGCGGCATTTGCCATGGTGACAGATGTTTTTGAATTGTCTCTCTTTTTTTGTTGTTGTTGTGTTCTCTAAAGTTTTTTTTTTTATCGTCGTTGTTCCTAAAAACCAGGATGAACAGCATCTGTGAGACGCACCGTGTTCTCTTGCCTTGGTGCCACTATTTTCGTAACACGCCATTGTTTATACCGCAAAACATTCCTGTCTGAAAGAGCACGCCGCTTACACGCCAAGAATACGTTGCGTGCTCGGCGTATCGGTGTGTTTGTTTACACATGTTCTCTCGGCTCAGGCTTTCTTTTCAAAAACAGCAAATGCTGAACAGACCGTGCTGTTCTTTAGCAAGTGCGCAAGCAAAAGTTTCGACCCTCCGCCAAAAAGGAGAGTCGCTTTATCTTCAAACGCGCGATGTTTGATTTCTGGAGTTGTACGATTAAAAATGGCCCCTGCATCTCTCAGCGTGCGTTTGTGTATATGTGTTCATGTCTGGCTTTTAAGCACGGTGTGTATCACAGTGCGAAAAAAAGTAAAGAGCAGTGCAGTAGAGGAGTGTGAGGAATCTTCTGCTTCTCGTCACTCACAGCATCCACTGTTGCCAGACAGAAGCACGGCCCTGCCACTGCGAACACATTATAAATCAATTATTTATGGAGTCAAGAACGCTTTAATCTTCCTCTTTTGTCCAATTAGACTGCCTAAGCACAATATCGCTCCTCCGGCTCACATGCGACACGCACCGCCTCTTTCGTCTTTCCCCCATTCTTTCCTCTTTATTCCTTCTTTTCGTCTTGAGAGAGAGAGAGAGAGTCGAGGCTTCTGAGGGATGGCGAAAAAAAAGAAACGAGGCTGTGTAAAGTGTAAATGAACTTCTCTTCCCCCACTCATCCTTTTTATAAAGGAGCTGTTTGAAGATATAATATGAAGAATTGCCCTCCGCTTCTTGAGCAGCGGGTAGGGGTCGGGGTTCAAGCAGTCGCGAGGTGTATTAACGTGAAGTGAATCCTCTTCCCACCCCAAGGTGTCAATTTGGTGCAAGCGTAGTAACTTGATTTGAACAGATTACAACTAGTTCGAACAATTGGTACTGTAGTGTATTAAATCTAATGTAATATGGAATCACTGTTATAAAAAGACACACCACGTCGAGCACGGGAATCGCACATTAGAACTGTTATTCAGGAGATTTGACACACCAAGTGAATCTTTTGCAGCTCAAATGTAGTCAAATGTTCCCGACTCATTATTATGGCCATTTATAGAGACAGCTGGAGACATGCACTCTTAATCCTCCACTGAGACTGAGTAAGAGAGAAATGTCACTCACAGCCGTGGGGCACAGACCTGCTAAATAACACACACACACACACTCATGCACACTAACAGAGCACTGCTGAGTAACCCATGACTAGTAAATGTCCCAGGCCTGCAGCTTCCCTCACTTTAAGTCGCACATTATCACAGCCATGTCTCACAGCTCGCATTTGTAAACACTCTGGAGGTGTTGTTTTTTTAAAAAAAAAAAAAATACTTGTGCACGTCTGTGTTGATGACTGTGTGCCTGTATTTAAATATATAATAGTATTATTTCTACCATTTTTAGGAATAGGAATGTGATAAAGCACCCTACGTGCCCCCCGAAACACACACCCAAAGGTGTTCCACTTATAAGAGAGTATTTCCATTAAGTGAACATGCTGTTAAATAAAGAGGATGTTCAATGATAGTCCATTTTCCAGATAAAATCCTGATCGAGGCTGTCTTTAGGCTTTGCCTATCAAAACAGAAGTCAACAAAATCTCAAACACCTAGAAAAGTTCTCCAAGATGCATCAAATAACCGGTCCATTTCCTCCTAAAATGACTAGAGCAGTTGTGCCGTTATAAAGTGTTTGATTTCATTTTACAGTACATTGTTTATTGCTATTTATAGTAGTGTATTTGATGTATAGAAATGTTTTATTTCATTATTTTTGAAAATATATTCGCCTAGATGTTTGCACAGTACTGTATGACAATTTATAGTATAATAATAATGAATAAATATATTCCATAATAATTTATAGTAAAAGTTCTAGTAAAAAAAAAATCCTACAGTGTAAAATGGTGATAATTTAAAAAGAAAATTAACAAAAATATTTTTAAGAGTTTTTGTCATGGCCCTCTCAGTCTATAGACCTGATTTGAAGGAAGATACATAGAGAGAAACTTTATTTCTTTTCTTAATGTGTTCTGAGCATTTTTTTTTAATATTACCTCTTAATAAACTGACAAATGAAGTAAATTCACCTTGGACTTCCAATTAAGATGATGACCAAGGCTCACTTTTATGGAGGCTTTGATTTCTAATCCAAGAGGAAAGAATTCAGTCATTTCAGTCAATTCACTGTTCCATCAACAGTGGAAATGAGTGTCTGATACTCTTCCTGCTCTCGTTCATGTCTCTTACTCTGTGACATGCTTGAACTTCAGCGATCGCCTCAAACAGCAGCTTTAAATGATGCAAAAAGGCCAGAAAAGAGAAATAGCTCAAGAACTGTGGAATAAAGTTTCAAATTAATTCACAATATCTCACATATTCTTTTTCTGCAAGATTCTATCTGTCCTCAGATGTGTCGAAATGAAAACACCACAAGATATGGTTATCTCAAGCCCATTATTTCCTGATACTGTTAATTAAATTGCCAGCATCTTTAATTGGTTTAAAGATATCGTCACATTGATTTGGAGACATCTTATACTCAGTTAAAGATATCTTCAGCACAATTAAAGCTATCCAAATGCCTTGTGCTATAATACACAATCAAATTTTTAGTGCAGTAGGATCTGTGGAGACAAAACTCTGCAGTGACTCCACTTCCAAAGTTTCCTTTATCATAAAAAGAGCCACTTTCTGATGGGACATAAGTGACACTCGGTTCTTATTAAGTACGTCATAAAGAAAGTGAAGTAGCGTTGATTTAATTATAAAGGCATGATAAGTATATCTGTGCTCCATTCTTTGAAACCATTCCCTTTTAAAAGTTCACGTTCTACATATCGTATATTGTAGGTGATCTTATAATAAATCAAATGTTTAATATGTATGTATGTATGAAGTGACAGTAGTGTTTAGTTGACACATTGTGCATGACATCTGTGTTAGTAATGCCATATTGATCCCTGCTTTTCCCCCAGAAGGGAATTTCAGTTCACTCCACACTATATTAAAGGACTGGCCTTAATAAACGCCTTAGATTTCTTCAGTTGTAGGGCAACTGATCACTTTACCCTTTTTTAAAATAGGATAAAATCACAACACTATAAAGGGGTGAATTCCCTTGAGATACTATCAGTCTAACTTTAGAAGTGTTCCTCATATTCAGTTTTCATTTGACATTGATTATAAGCTCTTTCATCCATCAGACTCCATTCTAGATCAGATCTCTGTGGAGAATAATCAGCACCAGATTCATCTTTAAAAAGGGGAGGGGGATAGTCAGGTTTTTATGTTTGAAAGCTCAATTAATCATTGCACAAGAATTGTTTTTAATACCGCTCTGCATTGGAGGTTTCATATTTGACTTACATTTATGGCATTTGGCAGACGGCGTTATCCAGAGCGACTTACATTTTATCTCATTTATACAACTGAGCAGCAATTGAGGGTTAAGGGCCTTGCTCAAGGGCCCAGCAGTGGGAGCTTGGCAGTGCTGGGATGTGAACTCACAACCTTCCAATCAGTAGACCAACGTCTTAACCCCTGAGCTACCACTGCCTTTGTGATGGGAATTTCTGAAGTCTGAAGTTAGGATGTCCTCCACATGGTTTGACTGTGCACTATGACATTTACACTCACCAGCCACTTTAATAGGAACATCTATACCCTGGTCATTCATGCATATATCCAATCAGCTAGATAAACGTTAGCAGCATAAGATATAAAATAATGCAGATATAGGTCAAGAGCTTAAGTTAATCTTCACATCTAAAACATCAGAATGGGGAAAATGTGATCTCTGTGATTTTGACCGTGCCATTGTTGTTGGTACTAGAAGGGCTGGATCGAGTATTTCAGAAACTGTTGATTTCCTGGGATTTTCACATACCAGTCTCTAGAGTTTACACAGAATGGTGCAGAAAAGTATCTCAAAACACACAACACACAAAAGTTTGAGGTGGATGGGCTACAACAGCAAGAGGCCACATTCAGTAGGCAAGGGCTCAGCAAAACTGGACAGTTTGGAAAGACTTGGGTTTTTTTTTTTATCCCATCTTCAACTAACCAGTTTCTGTGAAACCCATGCCCAACATTATTTAACTGATTTTATATATTTAAAATGTAGGTCAAAGTATTTTGTAAAGTAAAAGAAGTAAAGGTATAAAGTAAAAAAAAAAAAAAAAAAGGCGGTCAAAGATAAAATGGTAAAATAAGCTAATAATAATTGTGTGAGGAAGAAAGTAACAATAAAATTATTAATTTAAATAATACAACAGAAATGTAAAAGTAACCAGTAAACACTACAGAAATGTCAGCTTTGTAAGTTAAAATATTTTGAATATAGTAAAATTTACAGTGGGGGGGGGGGAATAAGTATTGGACGTGTCAAAAAATGTTTCAGTAAATATATTTCCAATGAGGCTGTTCACATGAAATTTTCACCAGACATCAGTATTATCTCAAGAAATCCGGAAATATAAAGAACTCAACATTAAAGTCTATAAATAAAATTATGTGTAATAAAGTGGAATGACACAGTAAAAAATTGAACATGCTAACTGAAATTTATTTAATACATAGTGGAAAAGCCTATAAATCTGATATCTGGTGAAAATTTCATGTGAATAGCCTCATTGGAGATATATTTACTGAAAAAAATTGACGCGTCCAATACTTATTTCCGCCACTGTATCTAGTATTTTCTATTATATGATTGCAATAAAACCAAATATAAGATTATTAAACCCATTTTAGACATTTTTATTCATTTCAAGCTTTAAACCTTGTTATTCTAATGGCAGATATTTTTGCTTCTTTCTAGAAATAAATGCTAAAAAGAATAGCTTGAAATTGTTTTAATCTTTGTATATTTGGTTTAATCTTATAATAGAAAAAACTAGATGATTTGACTTTATTTTATTTATTAATAGAAAATGCTAGATGCATTTGACTTTATTTTATTTATTAATAGAAAATGCTAGATGCATTTGACTTTATTTTATTTATTTGTATATTTGCAGCAAAAGTAAGGCAAATAATTAAAGCTAGTTAAAAGCAAAAGTGAAAGAATATGTTTTAGCTGTTTTCTAAAATCAGTGATAGGTGGATGAATATTTAATGTTAATGTGGTGCATACAAACAAAAGGCTGCTTCACCACTCATTAATATAGTTAGTTTCTGCAACAAAAACAGAATGTCGAGGTTTGTTTTTTTTGTTGTTTTTTTTTAAATAATTGCTTGTTTAAGTGCTTGGTGAAAAGATGGATTTTTCAGTCTTTAATGAAATATAGCGCATGACTCAGCTGTTCTGACAGTCAGGGAAAGTTCATTCCGCCACCTGGGTGCCAGCACAGAGAACAGTTTTGATGCATGTCTTCCTTCTAGCTTGAGAGATGATAGGTGGAGGGAATGTGCAATAATGTGAATTTTCTCTGCGAGTGCTTCTGAATGATGTTCTTTACAAAATACTAAGTAGCATCTGCCAAAGCATCTGTTAATCAGTAACAGTCAGTAGAACTGTACAGCTGTTTTGTGGGGAAAAAAATGTTTCGAGGCATGTCTTGTACGTCTACGTTCATGAACTTGTGTGTTTTCATGTAATCCATCATTTGGTTTGAGTACATGTTTTAGAGAGTATGATGTGTGTGTTGCAGGTCGCTGTGCGAGCTGTGGTGAGAATGTGGTTGGTGAAGGCACTGGCTGCACTGCCATGGATCAGGTCTTCCATGTGGACTGCTTTGTGTGCATGACCTGCAGCTGCAAGCTGAGAGGCAAACCCTTCTACGCTGTGGACAAGAAGGCTTACTGTGAGCCGTGCTACATTGTGAGTGTGATCCTTAACCCCTTGCGTACACACACACACACACACACAGTCCTTTCGAAAAAACAAAATTGCTAAATAATAATAAAAAAAATAGGGCTGACTTATGTGGTAATATAAGTCATACAGTAAGAATCTTATTTAGAATTTAGAGCATTAGTATTCAGACCTCAAACATAACTCTGGTTAAGTACTATTTAGAAACTGCGTGAGGGTTCTATACATGGCATGGAGTTTGCCTTTGCAAAGTCGTGTCTTAGTTACATGCAGTTCTGACAGTTTAATCTAACCACAATACCCTATATGGCCAAAAGTATTTGGGCACGTGACCATCATACCCATATACAGACTTTTCCCAAACTGCAGCCACAACAATGGAAGCTCACAATTGTATAAGATGTCTTTGTGTGCTGTAGCATTACAATTTCCCTTCACTGGAACGAAGAAGTCCAAACCTGTTCCAGCATGACAATGCCCCTGTGTACAAAGCGAGCTCCATGAGGTCCAAGGTCTGCATAGAGTTCTGACCTCAACCCCACTGAACACGTTCGGTATGAACTGGAACAGAAATGTGCACCAGGCCTCCTCGCCTGACATCAGAGCCTGACCTCGCTAATGCTCTTGTGTCTGAATGAGCACAGATTCCTACAACCACACTCCAACATCTAGTAGAACTCCTTCCCAGAAGAGTGGAGGTTATTATAACAGAAAAGGGGGACCAAGTTGAGATGTTCAACAAGCACATACATTGGGGGGAAATAAGTATTGAACATATCAACATTTTTTTCTGAAAATATATTTCCAATGAGGCTATTCACATGAAATTTTCACCAGACATCAGTATTAACTCAAGAAATCTAGAAATATAAAGAATTCACAACATTAAAGTCCATAAATAAAGTTTTGTGTAATAAAGTGGAATGACAGGAAAAAGTCTTGAACATGCTAAGAAAAAGCAGTTCTCCAAGGCAAGGTAAGGCAAGGAACCAGCTGTAATCCATAAGTAATTATACCTCCTATCTGTGCAAATTAATATCAGCTGGGTTAGTCAATTGATGCTCTATATAAAGGCTTTTCATAACTTATTTCCCCCACTGTATGTGTGTGATATGTGTGAAACTTTTGGCCATATAGTGCATGTCACGCTAAAATGCATAATTTGGTCTGTAAATACACTTGGGATAAACTAAGGAATACAATTTGAAGTCATGATTGTGTATATACATATGACACTATTAATGAATAAATAGTATCCTTTTAAAGTTTTTTTTTCTCTTTGAATGCTATTGAAAAAAAACACTTCAGAAAACCCGGAAAATCTGACAACCTTGGAAGCCTGAATTACACGCAGGTGATTTGTTTAATGGGGAGCCCAGAAAATGAAAATAATCAGCTGCGTAACCCGACTCTGAATACAGCTCACTTTCCCACTGTAAATATTGACATAACTTTTAAACATCACCCACTGACTTTCATTAACTCTGCAAATATGTGAAGCACACAGGACTATTACATCTGTTGATATTCTTCTCCATTCACTTATAACCTTCAATATCATAGACCTAACATTAAAAAAAAAACAGGTTTTCTGCTTGTTTACATGTTCTTTACTTTCCAAACTTTCCTCTATATCCAACATGTCCAGGCGTCTTCATCTGTCATGTGCTGTGTGTTTATGAAAGCCTGTTTCTGTTTGTGCAAACAGATAGCCAAATGCCATTCAGTTTAATTTAGAATAATCAGTCTTTCACACTCATAATCTTTCTCTTCTGCTATACTATCGCATCCATTGTCCCTCAATTAGCCCGTAGTCAAATCCACATTACACTAGACTAGATCAGATTAGACAAACGGATCACTCGCGTGCAAAGGCCTGCGTAGCATGTTTTGCTCCGTCTGGAGGTTCATCCGATAAGCGCTCGCGCGGGCGAATCGCACTTCAGTTGTGGAGCAGGTAGTGAAATCACATTAGAATGCCAGATAGGATTATTTGCCTTTGGAGATTGGAAACCAAATAATACTCTTCTCTCTTTTCTGTCCGCCTTCCTGTTTCCTTTTTGGTTGCTGAAAATATCTGATGAAATTTAAAGTCCAGGTTCCAGTAATTACCAACACTTTCATTTTGGGCACCAGTAGAACGTGGGAACTTTTTTATGAAAGTCTTATGAAACTTTACGGCTTTCAGAGAGCTTAGGGTTGTGCAACAAGCACATAATTCACAACAGTCAGCAATGAGACATAAAATGAATCATCTTTCCATTTTTTTTCAAACCACCATTCACATTTGTTACTGTAAAAACCACAGTGTTTACGGTAATGCACTCTTTCACATGGCTTCACTTTTCTCAGTGACTCTAATTAGCATGTAAATAGAATAAACAGGCTTTCTGTGGTCAGCAGCTTCTCAGTAATGGTGCAAGCTATATTTGTGTTAATTTTATTTAAAAAATAAATATAAAAAAAAGTAGTGTATGTTGGACACACTGGAAAGCCAATAGTCTACTATATATGTATGTATAGATAGATAGATAGATACATTTTTTTTACATGACAGCAATGCCTTCAATGGCATACTGTTTTATTTAAAAATATATATATATATTTTGGTGAGTAATCTACAGACCTGCTCCTGTACTAAGTCCATTATTCATGTATGAAACCTGTCAGTGACTCAAGAAATGCACTGCATACCAACACTGAGATGTGAAATACTGTGACCTCACGCATATGATGCCAAAACCTCCTTCACACCAACCCTAAAAACCGCATGTTTGGAGAGTCTGCCACTCATTTCGGTTTCAAAGAATGGGTGGCAAAGACCAGGCCTGACCTCACCTCACCTTATGTACTCATATATTCTGTGTGAACTAAACCCTGTCATGTTCTGTATGGTGTAGGCTTTATTACTATGCTTTGTCCTTCACAGTGCATTTCTACAGATACTTTCAATCGAATTGCTCAGCATGGAAATCAATCAGAAATTGATTTCATGTTGAAACTAGACAGGCCTATCCCTAAAGCTGCTGGGAGTTTCGTTAGTGAGTATTTGTAGTATTTGTACCCTATTTCCTCCTCAGAAAGATGCTGTGGAGATTACTGAGGCATCACTGTCTGCCCTGGCTTCCTCTTTTTACTCCACCACTTCTCCTTAACAAATCGGAAATATTGCTAAAATTGGCGTCAAACCAAATTGATATTCAAAATGTGGTCATTTAATTTAAGATTTTCTGCATGCTGCAATGCTGCATTGTGGGTTCTGAGTTGAATTTACAGCTTTTTTCTGCTTGAGGTAATAGGGAAGTTACTAGAATGAACAGCAGACTCTTAAATTTGAATGTGATTTAATAGAATTATTATTTATTGTATGAGATTATTATTATTATTTCAAATAATATTTTACTGTTGCTTTTGTACTGCTCAATAAATATTAATTGTTTTGCTTAATGATTGTACATCAAAGCGTGTAACACATTCTAAATCGAGTCATTCAGACAAGCAAATTCATACACACAAAACTTCATACACACTTGTATGGAGAAAAATAGTAAGGAATGAAGAAGGAAACCTGTGCAGACACGAGGAGAACATGCAAAACTCGACATAGACAGTGAAACAAGTCCAGGATTAAACCCTGAACTTTGGAACAATGAGGCAACAATCCACAGTAAATGATATATTAATCACAAATGGACAGCGTATCTTTGCCGTGAAGACGTTTTACAAAAACAGAAAGACTGAGATGTGCCACTTGTATGCTCACTGGTATGCCCAGTTATAGTATTCTGGAACACCATGTATGTCTGAACACTGAGCTGTCATTATTATCTTCTACTGCTCGACTAAGAAAACCTGCCATGTCCAGGAGAAGTGCAAGCCATCTTTCCATTGCCTTATTTTGTTGTTGTTGAAGCACAATGTGAACTGCCGCTAACAAACACCTCACCAGTGACCACAAAACCTGCCTTACAGTTCAATATCAGAGGCAATAAATGGGGGACAGGAAGTGAGAGAGTTGATGAAGGCTGATACTCGGAGAGATACAATCCATGTAAAGATTATTGAGCATTCTGGCTGGCCTTCAAACAGCTTTCTGTTTCCTCTTTGAGTGATGAGGAGGTGGCTGATACATGACATGCATTCTCTTGTTCAATTAAAAAGTTCACTTAGGACTCATGGAATACATGCCAGTTATCCTTTATTTATTTTAAAGTCATTCCTGATCCAGTTTTAGCGAAATACCTTTTAATAACTTACCATGATTTTGAACAGGATAAAGCAGTTGTTGAAGATGAACAAATAAAAAGAAATCTAAAGTGCTAATCTTACCAGTCACCTGTAAACAAGTATGCAACAGGGCTGCAAGATTATAGTTACCTTGGCAATTATGCGCTTCATTGATTTGTAATTGCAGTACGGGATTTCATGCCAAACATGACATTTGCATGCATGAGCTACATTGTGTAGATACATGTCTATATCTCTGAGTACAATATAAATAATTCCCTTGTGGTCCTCATTTTCAGGGTATAATGTGACTTCCATTTGTGTCTGCTATCGTCGTTAGCATGACGATCAACATGTTTGAAATACCTCTGTACAATACGGTACTGCATCAGCTGCCTTTCAATTCAGCCTCATCCAGCAGCACTCAGACTGATTGTAGCTGTCTTCTGTGGAAGTTTTCCAACTCAAACCCATGCATTAAAGAGGGCTGGGATAATTTAAGAACTTTACTTATGCATTTCATCAGCATAAATGTTCTTCTGGCGCGAGATCAAAAGGATGTGGGGGAAATCTGAATTTCTTAATGAAAGTAATTTTTTTTTCTTCTCTTCCTCCCATCCTCAGGGTCATGCGCCTCTGTACGATTAGAGAAGCAACGTGAGACTCAGGTCTCTGAAGAGACGTGCCAGGCCCCATTGAGCTGGGGGGAAAGTTGAAATGAGGCTGGGATGTTGGTCTAGGAATCTAAGAGGAGAGCATAAGAGCTGTAATATTTATTGATGGGTTTATTTGATGTATCTGCTTTTCTCAGTCCTGCAGGACTGCTGCATGGGCATCTATATGCACAGTGTTTCTTGATGTTCTCTTTAGCTGTAGTGTACCTGAGAGAGAGAGAGAGAGAGAGAGAGAGAGACTACCTGTTACACACATAACTCCTATGAATCTTTTTAGCTAATTGTCAAAATTTGGAATTCAAACGTGGCTACTCATTTATGGAGGCTGTCATATTTTCTGTAAAATGATTTCTATATCTAGTAGATACAGTTTTGATCCAGGAACACAGACAGAGGAAGAGATTGTCCTATATTGTCTGACTTTGGTTAAACAAAGCAATCCAGCTTTGCAATCCAGTAATAGTTCTCCCTGTCATCAAAAAGGAAAATACGATATAATCTATTCAAAGAAGAGATTTTGCATATTTTATAGAACACTTCTCATTTTGTTAACCTGTTTCCGCTTGCTGAGCGCTTTCAACACCGCTACTAGATACCATTCATTCCTTTCAGTAACGGACAGGAAAGTTGTAACCTCTTGTTGATCCGCTCCCTAGTCATACCACCTCTTATCAAACTCAGCCTTGGCGCTGATCCACAAAGCGCAGGGCCAATAATCAGCCATTGTGTCCCGGCGTTTCCTCGCTCCTCTCACAAAGGAGTTATCCCTGCTTGTTTGAATGCAGTGTAATAGAGATAAACGTCTCTGCTATTCAACTGATTTCCCTTTTTGCATGAAGTGGTCTCGGATCTGGTTAATGTCACAGTAGTGTCAGAACAGAAATATATATAATTTTTTTTTCTTTAGGCACATTGTGCTCAGAGCTCCATGCCCAGTCCATTCATTTCCTAATAGCTAATGAGACAGAGGAGGCTTGTTTGTACTAGTTACTGCTTAATGCATTTTAAACATGCTGGGTGTTTGTACTGTAGGTATTATGTAAATTTAATAAGGTGCTCATTCTCAGGATTGTGTTTAATGCAGACTGCTTTTAATCTGAAGAATCTTCCCAGCAAAAATCATCACTTATAGGCCTTCTGCGTCCAAGTCTGGTCATTATTGTGCATGCACTGATCTCGCTAGAGTGTTTTCATCCTGCAGTACTTACCCATGGTTTTCCAAGAAGAATCTCATAAAGTGTTATCCTGGCTTTACATTAATTAATACTGTCCGTAAATGTTTTCAGCAGTTGGCACAACTGAAACTGAAAATTACACAGTAACAAGAGCCTGGGATTCTGTGTGGTGTTTTGTGATTAGGAGAAGCATTCTCATTCCAAGGGCTAAGTAAAACAGGAGGACAAACATTATAGAGGTCCTGCTTTACAGAGGTCAGACTCCAAATGAGTGCAGTAAAGGGCTGTATGTATAGTCGAGTTGTTAAGTCTTTTGTACTTTTTGGTGTTCTACTACTTGTACTTAATGCTTTTTAAGGCTATTTTTATGTATGTAAATACTTTCTGGATTATCACTGTCATGATTAATCTCTGTCTATAACTAGACATTAGTCCATTCTGGTACAATCAAGTAGTAAAACTATAGAATCCTGTATAATCAAGTAGTAAAACAATAGAATAGAATAAAATAATAGAATACACAGGATTAAACAAACGACGATGTGAAATACAAGTATGCTGCGTATTTAACTCCTTAGCCTGGCACTTAGTAATTTAGTCGTAGTAATGATTTGTTAAATGTATGTATTTTATGCAGTATTTTTGTTCCATAGAAATCCAGCTGTGGTTGAGTTTGTGTGTCGTGCAGAGTTGGCTGGCACGATGGTGCACGTTAGAATATATGTGGACTCTGGGGAAGGAAAAACTAGTGGAAAAAGTGTGTCAGTCTGCCGCTTCGCTAAGAGTGAATTTACCAGCAAAAGATCATCTTTGACACATGTTTACCCGTCTACATAAATATTTAGGAACACGATGATTCCCTCTTGCTGGGAGTGGACAATTCCTCCACAGGTCGGCACTCGGTCAAAAATGGTTATCTATTTATCATCTCAGGACTCTCTGTCCTGGTCTTTCTCCATGAGTACGGAATCTAGACAGTGGAATGTAGTGCAGAAGATGCTAACAAGAGGGCAAGATGTCAGCACATGGCAGAACAATTGAATTTCCTTGTAAAAAAAAAAAAAAAAAAAAAAGCTGGTACAAAACCATGTTGTGCCAAGACACGAGTTATCCGACTATTAAGCTGCAAGGTGCACACGGCAGAGTAGCCCGGAGCGCTGAGAAAGTACCACGGGATGTGCCTGCAATGAAAATGACAGCAGCAGAATTGCCGCTTTGAAGAAGATGAGGTTCCAGGAGCTTGCACTTGACCTTGTTACGACTGCTCAATTGAAATACTCTCAAGTAAAACAATCAGAGCGTAACCCAATAGACAAGCCTTAAATGTTCACACTGTTGGCTGTGAAGTACAGGCCATTCTTTCCCCTGTTCTTCACCTATTAATGATCAGTTTCTCTGCATGCATCCTCTCAGCACCTTCTTCCTGAGCTGTTAACGCGGCCGGACTTTGGGGGTTCCATAGTTCGACTGTGTTTAATTAGGTGAGAAAGGTGTCATGTTATGTCCGTCAGAGCACTTTACTGCCTTGTGGTCCAGATTAATTGGACATCATAATTTCTGGTTATTGGGCATGTCAGTGCTGGCCTCGCTCTTTGAGCTCATTTTACTGGGTGAACCAGACAACTCGCTGGATAGAGACCAGCTGAGATAAGCATTCAGGTCCCTCCATTTAATTTGCTCCAATGGATAATGAGTAGAGAAACGTGGGCTCTGCTGTGAGATTGTATGTTACTAAGAGGAATAATTTGACTCGAAGCATTTTTTTCGAAGATATGACTGATTCACTTCAATGACTAGTCATTTCAATATCTCCTTTTGTCTAAGAAATATGCAGGTCACTTAGGTTAAACAGATTACATAGGTAATATGCTAGCGTGCAGACTTAATTGCATGTTTTTATCTTTTTAGTCTTTGTACAATTGAGACTTTTTGTGACGTTTAAACTTCATCCGTCAATGATTTCGTCTAGCAATTTACCAGACCAAGGTGTGCTGTGATTTATGACCCATCAATCTTCTGGAGGAAAAAAAAACTGCAATTATTTCTTATTGTGCAGCAGTTCTGTGCTTCCACACTGACTGTTAGAAGGAGACTTGGAACTTAGAAGAAGAAGCATTGCAGAGTGAGTTCTTCATTAGTGTTGATGCAAGATCTCATTCACATAGCTTTTGCTGTTGCACACTGTTTGCCCGTGACTTGACGCTACACTATTTGTCACCGTGTTCATTTTCCAGAGCAGCGCTTGGAGACTGCTCTGAGAGAACGGGTAATATAAGTTCTGTTGAAAGCACAATATTTTTGCCTCCTGTTTACTGAGGAGTCTTGAAGTAAGCTTGGAAGATATTTATGGGTTTAGAAGAAGGGCACCAGAGGATACTGGCATGACTAATTATTGATACAGCGGCAAGATTTGGTGGCCATGTGTCCGGGGGAATCCCTGCACACCTCATGAAAACATGTTGGCCTGGCTCCAAGCTGTGAGCAAACATGTCCCAGGGTTGTACTGCAGTGATGCTCTTAGCAGCAGGCATGATGCCATTTATAGTCATATCGAGTGGTGATGGACATCTACAGCATGGTGCTGTCAGCCTTCCAGGCAGAGTGCCCATCGCAGAATTCAGCGTCTGTTTAGACACTGTTGTCATTGTTCTGGAGGAATGCATGGTCATCCAAATTGCTCCACTTGAGAAAAGAACACACAAGTCCAGTACTTTTGTGTGTGTGTGTGTGTGTGTGTTTGTTTGTTCATGCCATAGAAGGATTTGACATGCCATCCTTCAGATTTGAAGTGCCTGCATTTCTGGAACTTATTTACATGGACCAGACACCTCTACAGCTTTTTCTTTCTCTTTTGATAATGAAGTAAAATTATATGAATAATAAAAAATATTTTAATGAATGATCATTCTTTGTGTCAGTGCCCCTTCAAAAATATAAGAGATTTCCATGGGGGAGGGGGTCGGGGAGTAAGGTGGATAATTTTTGGAGTAAAGTGGATATTTAGGCAAGCTTAGAAAGTTTTTTTTATTTTTTTTAATTTTTTTTATTTTTTATTGAGATTGGTGTTTGTGTTGTTTTATTCAAATAGAGTGTTGCAAAAATGAGTCCTAAAACTCGGAAACGAGTCAGCATTTTAGCACTTCCGGTTTCATCGTCCCGAAGTCGGTGTTTTTTTTGGGTTTTTTTGTGGGGTTTTTTTGGTTAAATGCCTGAAATAAGGTCTTTGGTTAACACAAGTTCAAGATATTTTCACGTTTTACTTTTTCGACTTAAAATACATCAATAATTCTCCACTCGTGAATTTGTTAAGCTTTTATGCGTCTTGAAAAAGACGGTTGGTAACAAGTGGCTAAATGAGACTACGGTGGTTGTCGGGGACATTAAACGTCATCACGCCGAACAGGAAAACTCGTCTACTCCAGCCTCGTTGTGTTTATACTCCCGCTCTTGCAAACTATTCCAACTCAAACTTTCCGACTTGTAGATTGATCAGTTTATAGTGTTTTCAAATTGTAGTGCTATACATTCTATAGGAAGCGTAGTGGTGTGACATGCGACCATGGTTTAGTTAATTTATAGCTTAACTTTAGCTTTTTACTTCTGGCGATTGTATTTAGGCTTCAAATTTCATAAAAGTTGCATTCATTTAACTTAATGAACAAAACATGTAAGAATCAAAATATTTTGATGGTCACAGAGTTTATTTTCTGCAATAATCCAAATGCCAGTGAAAAAACCCTATTGGCTTTTTGTCGAGGGAACCAGGGTGATGCTAACTTCCGGGTTGGCTTACAAGAATACGTCATCCCTGCAGCACACTATTATGTCATTTACAGGATTTAATGTACTTCTGTAAGACGCAATATGAGCACATAGTGTGAAGTATAACAGACAGGAAATGAGCAGCTGACTCCTCCAGTCCTCCCACAGTATCACTGAAATGTTATGGTTGTAATCCAACTTTGTACCACACTCTGATATCTACAGAAATGTATTAGCCCTAAATGATGACTTTCAACACTACTGTATTATGTTTGGCACACTGTTGTGTCTATGCTGTATGTTCTGAGACCTTTTCCTACGGATCACCTCATATTTTACAAATTAAGCGTTGCATACGTCATCACTACTCAGGGTCGATCAGTGGCGTGCTTTCATCAACTTTTTCATAATACAATTCCAGTTTACATTCTGGTAAAATTAGAATGTGAGATTTTTTTTTTTTTTTTTTTTTTTTTGTGATCCTACACTTTTTAATTTGATTTGACACTTTTTTTTTTGTCATCTAACACTGCCTTATGGATATACAGTTAGTCATCACGCAAACACCCCAACGCTCGATTCTGGCGCTGTGCCTCCATATGGCCTCCATTCTGGCACGGTTCTTAAGCCACAGCCTCGCTAAACAGGCAGTTATGCCCACCCTCCTCATTTTGCTCGATGCCAGACAAACACAGGCAGTGCCAGTGTTCTAGGCTTTCCGCCTTCTCCTGTTATGAAATATTCATATCTGTCTACACTAGCTTGCGTAGCTTCTAATTGAGTTCTGTATATTCAGTCGTGATTAACTCACAGCCATTCCTCAAAGGCGAGGCCCAATTAGAAGACGCACTTACACTGAATTGGGTTGCAAAACCCATCAGGAGGAAACCTGGTGTGTGTGTGTGTGTGTGTGTGTGTGTGTGTGTGTGTGTGTGTGTGTGTGTGTGTGTGTTGTGCTTGGAGCACAGGTTGAATTGTTTCAGTGGGCATCACTGCAGTAATTGCATTCATTATGATATACAGTGCTGTGCAAAAGTCTTAGGCACATGCAAAGAAATGCTGTAGAGCAAAGATGCCTTCAAAAATAATTAAATTAAATGTTTCTACATTTTAAAACGAGCAGTAAACAGTCGTAAATGAAACAAAGTCAATATTTGGTGTGACAAAAAAATAGAAATAGTAGTCTCTGGGACAATTAGTGCAGTTTTATAAAGAAATGAGCTGTAAGTTTTATTGAGCAGCTTGCAGAACCAGACACGGTTTTTCTGGAGACTTTGACTGTTGCACTCACTTCTTATTTTTGCAGCCAAATCCAGCAGCTTTCATTGTGTTTTTTGTCTGAAAAGTGTCTCTAACCACTTAATATGCTGCTTTCTTTACTGACATACAAACATTTTTCTGTACCGTTTAATTGTGTGCTAGAACTAATGAACTAATGTTTGGGAATCTAAAATGTATTTTGTACTGACTCGATAATGTAGAAGTCATAAAATAAAAATCTATAACAAAGTTTGTATTAAAAAAAAATAGGTTGCCTACAACTTTTGCACAGTACTGTATGTGTGCCTGTTTTGTATTATACTTTCATTATCTCTTTGGCAGAGAAACATGACTGAACCTCTTTTGACCCTGCAGTGTCACCACAAGTCAGGGAGAGAGCTTATGCGTGTCACTTTAGAGCTGTAATAGGAGGAAGATGCAGGGACATGTGTACAGAGGAGTCATGTTTTGCTGCTCTGTTGATTTCAAGGAAAGGAAATTGAGAAAGGGAAGAGGATAGGGAAGGTATGGAGAAATATATATATATATATATATATATATATATATATATATATATATATATATATATATATATATATATATATATATATATATAATAGAGAGAGAGAGAGAGAGAGAGAGAGAGACAGTGGGAGAGATAGGAAAGCGGAATGGAAAGGGAGTTTAGTATAGCACAGATGAATAGATGGATGGAGGGCTACTGTATAGTGAGCTAATTGGCTGTCATGATGCATGTTGTCAGACTATGAATCTCTCTTGTGTCATACATGATTTATACTAATCAGTTAATCCTGTGTTATAAGTTCTTATATAATACAATAAACGTTAAAAAAAGTTTCCATCTTGATAAAAAGATGTAGCAAAAAAAATTGCTCCATCTTGCTTATGCTTTTACAGCCATCTTAGCTTCTGTCACTAACACTATTTCAGCTTGAATCACTCAACTCTCTGTGACTTGGAAATCATAGAGATATCTGGGATGTTAGGGTCACAGTGCCATGGCTTTTAGGCGGAACATTAAGAGTAAACAAGTCAAATATATGTTCCTACAAGTGAGTCATCTCTCTGCATTACAGTGCACAGGGAGCTGAACTGAGCAGCTCTTACAACTAATGCATCACAGGTTCTGAGTGAAAGCCTGGTCTCTCTCTCTCTCTCTCTCTCTCTCTCTCTCTCTCTCTCTGACCAATTCTGAAAGCAGGATCCTGTCGCTCTCTTACCATTTACAACCTCTCTGGGGGTTCAGTTCAATTCTGTTTTAATTGTATAGCTTTTCACCCTAGACATTGTCACAAAGCAGCTTCACAGAAAACTGGACATAGATTTAGATTTCAAATGAACAAGCCAGAGCTGGCAGTAGCAAGAAGAAGAAAAAAAAACTCCCTGAGAATGAAATCAGGAAGAAATGTTAAGAGTCTTTGAGAAGGTCACAGCATGCTTGATCCTCTGACTAGACTTCAGCTTTTAACACACACCATGTCTGCCATCCTCTCTTTTCCTCTACATTTACATTAATTGCCATCCCAGTTTGTGAGAGAAGCGTCCACACGGCCTCCTTCGTTCCACCCATCCTCCAGTCTTATAAAGGTAGAATTCCTTCTTTTCCCATTTCAAGAGATGAGACTGTTTTCCATAAAAGTAAGCAGGAGATGTGAGAAGAAGCCAGTAAATTATTAACCTTCATTCTGCAGGGTCGTGACCTCAGTCCTTTCAGCAATGGTTAAAGGGATCGGGTTCACAGCGCATACTTTATTTTACACCACAGCGCTGTATAGCATATGCATCGATTCTAATTGGTCAGAAGATTTATTGATTTGTTGGTTTATTTTTGATGACATCAGCTCTGACAAGAGTTCAGGTGCAAGGCAAATCGCATGTTCTAATAATCGTTTCTTAAGTAACAACTTACACAGGGTGGGGCAGTGGTGGCTTGGCGGTTAAGGCTCTGGGTTACTGATCGGAAGGTCGGGGGTTTAAGCTCCAGCACTGCCAAGCTGTCACTGTTGGGCCCTTGAGCAAGGCCCTTAACCCTCTCTGCTCCAGGGGCACTGTATCATGGCTGACCCTGCGCTCTGATCCCAACTTCCTGACATGCTGGGGTATGCGAAGAAAAGAATTTCACTGTGCTGAAATGTATATGTCACCAATAAAGACTCATTATCATTATGATTGACACGGCACAGAAAAAGGTTTGAAACATGTAATAGTTGATATAGTGAAGTTTCTATGAGAAGACGTTTATTTAGCGATTCGTCAGTGTCAGCACTTTGTAACAGTCAAAGGTAAAAGTTCCTTTATGTTTTCATGGGAAAGTGTGACAAGCTGCATTTTTTTTTTGTATTACTAACCTCAATATAGGGAACAAAAGAAAGGCTTGTGTAACTGTTTATAGCTGCTGTAACATGAGCGATAACCAGTCCCTCCAGGATTACATGATTTGGCGATCGCAGAAAAAAAAAATGCAAACTCAAGTAACTCGAATTAATGCAAAATCAAACAATATTCAGATTTGAGCCAAAATACGTCCTGGGACGTCATCACAACACGCGTTCAGTCAAATCCTCTTCGATTTACGTGCATCGAGCATGAATACAGCTAAAAGGTTTCATTTACCAATAAACATCACAGCGTTGCAATTCCGCCAATTCAAGTAGTTTTCCGCAAAGTACTCTGGAATTGCTTTTTATTTTTATTTTTTGAAAGAAAAGTCGCAGCAAAATCAGGCATTTTTGGCTGCAACAATCACAAAAAAAACACCTTGTGTATAATGCGCCATTCTTTAACAAATAATTAAATTGTAATCTTTAGCATATCACTGTGATATATGATGAATAAAACACTGCGGGATGTGCTGTTCTAGGACGTTGATTATTTTCCTATAACAGCATGTCCATTATGTTTCATTCTTTACATACAGTAGGTGTGAGTCCCCAAAGCTGCAAAATCTGTCTGAGATATAAGTCAAGAACCTCTTTCCATGATAGTCAGATGTTTATGATGGGGAATGTTTTACATTTTTTACATTTTTTCAGGACTCTTATTGAAGTTAATTTTTCAGAATATCATCTGATGAAAAGGTAAAAGAGACAGACATTGAAAAGAATGCAGATAGTTGGATATTTCCGGCAGAACAGGTCTGTGCCATTCAGCTGACTGTAAAGCTATGCAAAACCTCATATCAAAGGAGACATTCAGCAAGTATTTTGCTCAAGTATGCATGGAGTGCAATGCTTTACATGCTTGTGCACGCATTAAAGCGGGAAAAAGAGTTCCTTTATAAATTTCAGTGTTATCATTCTTTATCTCTCTCACACTCACATACAGATATTCACATTTTTCTTTTATTATTATTATTATTTATTTTTTTTTTATAGAATGTTCTCAATTTACTCCACCATTTATGCTTATATCCTTAATTTAAATCATCGAAACCTTTTGTATGTCTGGATAAAATCATCATATTGAAAAATAAATTTCATAATGAAAAAAAGAATGACGGCGTTTGGGTTAGCCGGACTTTTTTTTGTCTCCCAGTCAAAACACAGCTCCTGTATGAGGAAAAGAGCTTCCGTATGATGCGTTGTGTTTAGAGCTGCACTGCTCGAGTGCCTGAGAGACAGACAGAGAAACAGAGGAAGAAAGCGAAAGACCGAGCACTTTGCCAGGAAATTGAAAACGCCGCGTGGGAGACGAGAGGCCACAATTGGCTCCGACACACTCCGCTCGGCCCTCGGTTCAGCAAGAAGCTCTCTGACCTAAATTCACTTTACCTCATCCACACAGACATTTGTTTAGCCTTCTGGGTAAACACTTAGAGAAGTACGAGTCAGAAAAAAAAATAGTGCATCATTCAGTACATCATATGTCAGAGGCACAGATAGCTAGTGCCCTCTAGTGGCAGTGGCAGTGGCAGACCTCTGGTTCTGCTCCAGTCATTCTTTTGGAAAAAACTTTATGGGGATTTTTCTTAAACCGTACTTGAAAGTTATTGCTGGTTAGTAAATCCACAGTGTGTAAATCTGGACTGCTTTGACGTCATCGTTAAACACTTTCGTAGAAGACAGTTGAAGGATGGTGTCTGAAACATCTGTTTGGAGGTGCTGAATGACTGACATTGTAAATGTTAGTGTGTGTGCACAGACTTGTAGCATCACACATAAAGACTGAAGAAACTTTTCAGGTGAATCTGTTAAGCATTTGACACAGAGAACTCTGTCTCTCTCTCTGCCTCTCTCTCTCTGTTTCTCTCTCTCTCTCTATGTTTCTCCTCTCTGACTAAGGAATTGAGGCAATACCTTGTGGACTCGCAGCAGACATTTTATTAAAGACTTTATTCCTTTTCCAGGATTTGTGGGATGTAGACGTTGTTGATATACAAGAGTTGCTATGGGAGAATAATGTTGATTTATATTACACTTTTGTAAGAAAGGAGAGACATTAAGAAATGGTGGACTTGATCACAGCACCTGAAATCCCTTATTTTTATATAAGCTTTCTAGCTCACAGGCTTTTGTGAGCAGGATTTTAAAAAGTTCATAGAACGATGTCTGGATGCGCGGAGGTCATGCCTCGACCTTTGACTCCTTGAATAGCCTAGGGCAGTGTTCACCAACCCTCTTTCTTCTGCAGGTTTCATCTCCAACCAAAATCTGACACAGCTGTTTTAGTTGATCAAGAACTTCTTAAGGCAATGATTAGATGGTCAGGTGGGCACCATTATGGTTGGAGCGTCACAAAGGTAGATCTCCAGGAACAGGGTTGATGACCACTGGCCTAGGGATTAACCAAAAGAGACTTTTTCTGTTAACCTCTGAAGTGTATGAAGAAATGATGCAGCACAGCTATGCCATGTGTATTCACACACACACACACACTCTGACAGTGTCATTTGGATCATGCCAGAGAGAACAACTGCCACTTCCTGGCTCCGTGCCAGCGGAGACTCAGCAAGACCACTGAACCTAGAAGAGAGAGCTCCAGGAATCACACGCACACAAATCTCTCCGAGAGCGAGGCGACTGTAATTGATAATCCTCAGATGATTTGTCATTGTTTGCTGTAATTGTGAGGCTGCTCAGAAGAGAAAATGGATTGTTGTGCATTAAACATGGCCATAACAAATCCGCAGCTCGAGGTGGGCAATAATAATGCAGAGGAAAAGAGAAGTCATGCGCGGGCATGGTGCCCAGCGCTCATGGGCAATAAAAAGGGCACAGTCATCAGAAAGTCGACATATTTACTGTCCTGCCTCCAGCAGAAGGAGGGGGTGAGTGAACGATTACTTTGTTTACGACTGAGAGAGCAGCTAATCAGACTGGCTGCCATTCTTGCTTTCATTTATAAGATGTACTCCATATCTGCCTCTGTGAGACATTTAAAAGTAAGTGATAAGATGATATCCATTAAAGTGGCTAGAACAGTGGCTTCGGTCGTGCACGTTTCCATCAGAGAAAAAAGCGAGATGTGCGTGCTATGTATTTCGTCTGATTGGTTACAGATGGATTGTGAACCTAATATCTGGCGGTGTACTCACTGGCAGATTTTATCGGCAGCCCCTTTACCTCAAGGTCACAGCTAAATAGCTGTCACTGTGTAATGACAGCTTGTGACAGCTTGCATCTTTACCAGGACAGAAAGTCAGAGCGCATGTAATGTACACCGGTTGCTTACAGTACTACACTCCACACTGACTACAAAGACCTGCTCATGATTTTTAAAGCTCTGAATGGGTTTTAAGTATGGCGTGTCTTGCTGATCTCCTGAAGCAGTAAGGCCTGTCCTGAGCACTTCACTCAGCTAAAGCAGCAGTCCTGCTGGAAATCCTCATGATCACGTTCACTGCAGACGGTGGAAGATGTTTTTTCTGATACAGCATGTAAACTTCCACATATCCCTCGGGTGAACTTTTAAAGGTTTTATCCTGGAACAAGTTGAATTTTTTCATAAATTGTTTCATGTGGAAACCTAAAACCATAAATCTTCAAATAACCCATGTGGAACCTTTTTCTGTTTGAATGTAAACGTTACTATAGCGTTTTAGAAAACATTAACAATGCAAACACTCTGGCTACAACAGCTCCCAGGGAGCGGAGGGTGAAAGCTAACACGCTTTCTCCGAGACACGTAAAATGAACTAAGCACATCTTCTCACACTGCTGTTCAGAGGAAAGCGCTCTGCATACGCGAGCTTACAGATGCACACAGTTAGCTAGTGTCGTTGTGATCGACAAAGGAGAGAGAGTAAGAGAGCACAGTCGATTTTTCTCTCCCGGCCACTCGCGACTGTGGCATCGATGCTTTGCTTTTCTGTTGCGCAGCTTGGGAGCGGAGATTAAAACATAATGGTTTAACCCAGGGTTAGTGTTCATAGCTCTTTATTTTATCTTCCAGGATGAAGCAGTTAATCAAGATGAACATATATATTTATTGTACATAAACATTGTAATCCTTACACTTTCATTCTACACTGGCAACTTACATTTTGTCACTTTATTTTATTTTGTTGATTATTATTCAATCTTATCTGTATTGACGTTATGGCGATATTCTATGTAAAATCATGCCAGTAAAGTACTTTGAAATATAAATCAAAAATTGAATGAATAACGATTTATTTTATTTTTTTTGGTATTTTATAGCTTGATAGTTCATTCATTAATTAGTTTTTGATTCATTAATATGCTTTTTCATAAATATTTTATTTAATCTCTCAAATGTAAAGAATATTCTAGATGCTTATTATTATTATTATTATTATTACTATTATTACAACCAGTAGTAATAGTAATAACAACAGCAACAATAATAATAATGCGCACACCTTATTACATAAGAAAATCATCCTTCTGCTCCACTCTCCTACTGCTCAATCGCATATCAGTAGGTTGCGCTTTGCTTTCATGCATTCATGTAGCTCTCATGCTAATCTAAGTGCTCTTACATAAGAAGCCTGATTAGAACACAGCCA
The DNA here is from genome assembly GCF_023375685.1 of Ictalurus furcatus. Classification (NCBI taxonomy): domain Eukaryota; kingdom Metazoa; phylum Chordata; class Actinopteri; order Siluriformes; family Ictaluridae; genus Ictalurus; species Ictalurus furcatus. Next base: position 11,078,558 of record NC_071265.1, on the reverse strand, counting down.
TGTTTAAGACCTAGCTCCACTGCCTCAGGGTTGAAACTGCTGTTTGTGAAAGGTCCACAGTTCAGGATTTTCCATGGATGTTTAAGCAGTCAGTGGAGTTGGAGGGTTTTTTTATTTTTATTTTTGCTGGTCTATTTTAGTAATAAATTTTACATATATATATATATATATATATATATATATATATATATATATATATATATATATATATATATATATATATATATATGTATATGTAGAGAGAGAGAGAGAGTGTGTGTGTGTGTGTGTATGTATAAAATGTATCAAAATGATCCTTTTTCATGTCCATATATAATGATGAATAATAATGTTGGATTTGTGTGTGTGTGTATCTTCAGAACACCTTGGAGACCTGTAACATCTGCAGTAAGCCCATCATGGAGCGGATTCTACGGGCGACAGGCAAAGCTTATCACCCGCACTGCTTTACCTGTGTGGTCTGCCACCGGAGCCTGGATGGCATCCCTTTCACCGTGGACGCCTCCAACCACATCCACTGCATCGAGGACTTCCACAAGTAATGCTAATCAACACACACACACATTCCAATCAAATTTGTCATACGTCCTCAATGCAAAAACATTTTACTAAAGAGCAGCAATGTTTTCTCAGTTAATAATGTGCTGCTGTGCATTTTTCATGGCCAATACAGCTGTCTCGATGGCATTCAATAGAAAAAAATGCTCAGATCAGAAAGTAAAGGTCTAATATTACCCTGCAGCACAGAGTTCCTTAAAAGAGACAATTGAGGTATAAAGAAAACCAGAAACGAGACTTGTACGTGGTAGAGGAAAACGCTTACCTGTTGAGGAACTGAAAAGTTTCACACAGAAGCCGTTAGCTGTGTGAACAGAAATGCCTTTGTGTCGAGGAACAGCCAGGTTTCAGCATTGTTGTTGTGGTTCCTCTCTGTCACCATACACTCGACTTCCTACCAAACCAGTGAAGAAGTTCCATCACCTGGCTGGACCAAAAAAGCCAGGTTTTGTCTTCACATCCTCCCCAGGCCTCCTCTGCCCACATCTCTGTTCCTTTTGTACATTTCCCCTGAATATGCAAGACAGAATGGTACTCAAACCAGCGACTTAAATAGCTAGAGAATTAAAAGCCACAGAGGTTTGTTTGAATTCAGATCACCTGGTTCTGCAGGAACAGGAAAGAACTGAGCAGTATGAGGGCTAAGAGCAGAGAATATTTGAGGAATGCTAGACCAAACACAGGAAATTCACTGAAAGTAGTGCTGTACTTCTGATTACTTAAAGCACCAGTGCAGATATTAATACAGCTGCATTTTAATATAAAGGGCATTATGTGCATGTAAGTGCAGATGTAATGTAGTGGTATAATGTTTGTGAATTGCTGATTTGGTGGAACACAAAGGTTTTTTTTTCCCCAGTTGCTATTTTCATGGCCAGAATTGGCCGTAACTTTTGAGGTTGGTTGGTGCGTTAAAAGTCCTGTTCTTTTCTTTTTTGTACTCCATTTATGTCATCCCCCTTTGACAGAAATTATTTTCTATAACTACTAAATACATTTACATGACTTAATTATTATGTACTTAACAAATAGAGAAGAACAACTTAGGATATAGGCTGAATATCAGCTGGGAATATGTCAAAATATATCTAATAGAATGAATATAATGTCTAATAAGAACAATAAAATCCCATACTTATTTATAGACATAAACACACACACACAGAGCATGCAGAAAGATAGAAAAACACTTTTTCTCTGACTTATTCAGGATTTATTTTTGCACTTACATTACGATCATGAAAATTGGACTCGTATTTTGAAGGTGTGTGTGAGTTGGATTGATAGAGTTTGTACTCTGGTGTTGTCTTTGTCCCCCTGCAGGAAGTTTGCCCCTCGTTGCTCTGTGTGTAAAGAGCCCATAATGCCTGCTCCTGGCCAGGAGGAGACGGTGCGCATTGTGGCCCTGGACCGGGATTTCCATGTGCAGTGTTACCGCTGTGAGGTGTGTGTGTGTGTGTGTGTGTGTGTGTGTGTGTCCGTGTATCTTTAGGAATGTCTGATGCTACAGATTTGAGTGTACATGCTTTTATCTTTTGGCTGGTCCCCATAAGGAAGTGGGCTTTTTTGTTATTTATTTATTTACAAAAACTGCCATTTTTAATTAAACAACTAAAAGAGACTTCTCACAAGGATAAGAAAGCAAACGTGTGTATGTTTGTGTGTGTGTGTTCCGCAGGACTGTGGCTGTCTGCTCTCTGAGGGTGATAATCAGGGCTGTTACCCACTTGATGGTCATGTTCTCTGCAAGAACTGCAACACCAGCCGCATCCAGGCCCTCACTGCCAAGGCCACCACCGACCTCTGAGTCTGTTCTATTCTCTCACACACACACACACACACACACACACACACACATACACACGTACACACGTACACACACACCAATATATATACTTCTAACACATCAGATACAATACGGCTGCGTTTAGAAATGTCCTCATGCTTGAAATTTGTGCACACACACTCACACACACATACACACACACACACACACACACACACAGACAAGCACGCAGTTCATAATGATCACATTGTGCACGTTTGTTGCAGTCGGGCTAAAAACATTTTATCCTTGCTACTTGTACGAATGCTAATAAAAAACCAACAATTAATAATTGTTCGAAACTTTAAGGGTACCATTAGTAGAACGACCCAGAAGTACTTGAGAAAGAAGTACATGTGGATAGTTATGATGATGAATTGTAGATGGTGAACTATTGCACGATTAGAGTGGTCTCTCAGTTAGGAAACTCCCGTGCGTTGTATCTCTTGGCATATCTCCCATATGGCCAGTGGTCCAAGAGCAAAATGAGATGGGGACAAACGTGTAGTAAATAACATTTGGTTTCCAGGTTCCCACAGATTTGAGGCATCTATGTCCCCTGACAGAGTTATTTCAGCCATAACTCTGTTTAAAAATCCAGCTTAGTCAGTTGATGATGAGCTATAACGTTATTCGGTGTCATGATCCTATATGTGCGTTGTCTTTAGGTGTGAAAACAGCACCAGATCCACTTATTCATTAGGATTTTCTGACAATCAGTGGCCTTGCTTACATCATTCATATTATATGTATGTATGTATACATTTGATTCACAAAAACATGATACACATGGTGATGGGGCCAAACATATGCATGTATGATTACACACAAACACACAACTTAGGGAAAAAATGCTCTTATTTCTTCAACTGGCCTTATAAAATATATTAAAGGGCTCTTCGGGGTTATTACTTAGGTGAATAATATGCAAACAGAGTTTAAACGTGTACATGATATTACAGCTCTAGTTCCAGGTGTATCGAGGAGGTGAAGTTGAATTGTAGTTGTGTAGTTGTTACATAAATGTCAGTGCATGGAGAGACAAAATCCATCAGTCATACAAACACAAATAGGATTTGACAGTATTTCTTGAAAATCAAAAAATCTGCAAGACTTTGATTCACGCGACTCCCACTGGAGCGACGTTTACATTATTTGACGACGTGTGTATATATTTACATACTTATGCAGTTCATAGAGAGGTTTATTATATGGAATAGGACTGTGAACCCAAACCTATATTACCAAAGTCTGAGTAATGCTGCAGTGCACTGCTGCTTCCTCCTATTATCCAGTATACTGCTTTTCACTTAGCACAATTATTGTATTTATATGCATATCATGAAAGAAGGCGTTTAATGCAATGTAGTTGCTGTCCTTTTTGGTATCTTTCTGAGAAAATAAAGGCAGCATGAAGTGCCTTTTTTTTGTTAATACAGTCCGTGGCATGAGAAACACTCAACTCAAATCAGTTATGATGTGACAATCAAACACAGAGGAGAAAATGATAATAATATAAAATTGAATGAAATTAAACCTTAGAAGAAGATTATAACCAGCATAGAATAAAAAAGAAACAATTTTTTGTATGCTCTTATAAATGAGCATTATTTCTAATAATGTCAACTTGTGAAATGTAGTATTAGACCTAAATAGCAAAGAAAGTATTGTAATGATTAGTGGGGGGAAAAACTTATAGCGATGGGATTTATTTCTTAGCTTTATACAAGAATAATAACAATATGCAATTTCCTTTTTATTATTGCATTGACACTTTATATAAAATAATATGCAGACCTTAACTTTTTTTTTTTACTTTTACTTTTTTTTTTTTTCTTTTTTTTAACTCTTCAGGAAATATTTGAATTGTGATTACATTACACCTCTCCTCGCTGTGTGCTTTTTTCTGTTCAGTTTCATCATCCTGCTCTTAAGGTGTTAAGATGTAGAGAGGTGATTATTCTTTACTTAGCAAAGGCACGGGTGTTCTCTGTATTCTGTTCTTGCGCTCTTTTTGCTAAAATGTAATACTGCTTACAGGCTTTTACCGATTCTTTATATTTTTAACTATTTTGTTTCATTAGTGAGGAAAAAACAAGGGAATTTACGGATGTAAAAACAGTAAGCAATTGAACATTGGGGTAAAATGTACTATGTTTGCTCAGGGTGGCCTCAGATGGGTTTGTTTAGTCTGGTGTTCATAGAATGGACCATAAATTTACAGTAGCTTAAATGTTCAAGAGTTCTGAATTTGTTAAGGAGTCTTACTAGTGTGATTGGAGTGATTCCTTGTGTGTGTTGGGGGGGCGGTGCTGGGTTAGGATATAACAGGGGAAAGGAATTTTGACTTTTTTTTTGAATAATGACTTTTTCAACACGATTAATTAGAAATCCTCAATAATGTTTTATGTAAATTTTTCATTTGTATTTGCAATTACTCATTCCTCATACTGTCTCTGTATTATTTCCTCTAGCTTTAATAAAACTTTTTGCATACGAGTCAGCTTGTTTGTTTGGCTTTATTGGATGTGTTATATTTTAAAACCTGAAACGGCAAATGTGCAAAAATACTTTGATAGGTGGATACAGTAGATACGTAGATAGATAGATGGATAGATAGAATAGATGGATACAGTAGATAGATACTATAGATTGATAGAGTAGCTGGATACAGTAGATAGATAGATAGATAGATAGATAGATACAGTAGATAGATCTGATAGATGGATGGATAGATAGAATAGATGGATACAGTAGATAGATACAATAGATAGATAGAGTAGCTGGATACAGTAGATAGATAGATAGATCTATCGTTGAACTCGTTTTTTTTTTTTTTTTTTTTTTTTTTGTTTGTTTGTTTCTCCAGCTCTGATGCCACCTCCTGAGTATACTGCTGCAAAGAAGAGTGCACTGGCTACCTCAGACTGGTAGAAGATCTCTAACATCTTGCATTTAAGCAATGGCATCAGCACAAGTGTAAAATGTAGTAGAGAAACCCCTTTTTTTAAACTAGGGTCCAGGCCAGAGTATTTTGTCTTTGTTTATGTGGGCTGTCAGTCTTTTTCTAGACACGCCTGCACCTCCATCTCAGTTGGATTCTGCTAAGTGGCCAGTGCAGCCAGATATACTACATGGCCCAACATTAATGGACATCTGACCCTCAAACCCATATGTGCTTTTTGAACATCCCATTCCAGATTTAGTCCCCTTCTGCTGTTATAGTAACCTCCAATCTTCAGAGAAGCCTTTCCTCTAGATTCTGGAGCGTGCCTCTGCTCATTCATCCACAAGAGCATTCGTGAGGTCACCAAAGTTGTTGTCCTTCACCTACTTAATCACTAGAGATACAATATTGATTAAGTTTGACTAACACACACATACTCTACATCCCAAAGGGTCATATGATCAAAGTTGTAATGATTACAAAAGAGCTGTTATCAAATCAGACCAGTCATATCCTTTTAACTGATTTGCAGGTTGCCCAGACAACCAAACCCTCAGTGAGAACTCATGCACAGTAACTCATGCACTACATCCCCTCATTCAACAAAGTATGTATTACACGTTAAGAGTTATTTTCCACAGAACACATGTTTAAAAATTCTCTTCTTCTAGCACCGCATGAGAACAGCACACTCGATAACCTCAGCATACATCATATCTGTTTCACTGTCTGACAGCGTTTTCTTGTTTTTATCATTTACCCTGGTGTTTTTATCTGCACACTCAGGCATTCTGATAGAATCGGCCTGATTGAATTCTTAAAATAATTTAAAGGTCTCCACAAGGGACCCCTTGAGGCCCTTAATTTAATCCTTTCAATTTGTCATCTTGCCCACGCTTCAGGACCCGGCCGTAAGTCACCGGCCGCTTTATTGCTCTCTCCAGATTGCGAGCGGCAACCCGAAACACAGAGCTAAGGAAAGCGATGCCAGAGGACAACACTGAAACGCTCCATGGCAGTAATTGGTTGAGATAAATGAACGGCAAAAAAAAACAAAAAACTGCGTAACTTTACCAGAACGGTCTTCAGCTTTCAGCAGCCTAAATCTGAGATGTAAAGCTGTCTGAAAGCTCAACGAGAGGGAATAGGAGAAAAATAAATTCTTAAAAACTTCCTCAAAGCATTTTCTTAAAATGAAGCAAATTATGAGGTCATGTATTATACAATACAAATCCAGCTGTATGTGTAAGTTAAAATAACCAGAGAAAATGGCAAATAGTCTGCACTTATATAGCACTTTTTTAACCTTATCATTTCTACAAAGCACTTTAAACTGGTTCTCATTCACCCATTCACACACACGGTAGTAGAGCTGCCATGCAAGGCACTAACTTGCCATCAGGAGCAACTTGGGGTTCAATGATCTCCCCAAGGACATTTCGGCACGTGGAGTCACGTGGGCCGGGGATCGAACCGCCAACCATACGATTAGTGGACAACCCGCTCTACCACCCGAGCCACAACCGCCCCAATCATGACACGTAGGAGACATCAACGTTCTAATCCTAGCTAAATAACTCTATACAATGGAATGAAATTTGTGCCCCCACAGTACAACAGGCAAGACAGGATCAGCATAATAAATACACAAGACAGGATAATTGTCTATACATGTCTATTCAGTCACTAACTAAATGGGCTGCATCGGGATAAAACCCAGGACGGGGTTGTGCAAGTATCCTGTGATTGTAAACCATTGTAGCAGCATAATAGTAAAAAATATGGAAATGAATAAACTTTGCATTTGGAAGAACAATCCTAAGTGGTGAATAAATTCAGTACACAACCTGTTATAGTGGTTTGCATAAGTATTCACCATTCATTTGGTAGTGTTACAACCTAGAATTTAACTGGGATTACACATCATGAATCTACGCAAAATATTAAAGTGTGAGGAGGAATCAGTAGATAAATAAACTACCCTGCAATGTCCTACATTTATAAATCAGAAAAGTAGGCATCTTATTTGGAAGTGTGTGTATAAGTAGTTAATGTCTTCATAAGTGCAGAAGCAGCTCTGTGCGTGCGTGTGTGTGTGTGTTTGTTTCCCCTCTAGCATCCTAGCGTGGGACTTGGCTTACTGTGCTAATCTGCTGTTTACAAACACATTGATAAGTGTGGATCCCTTTGGCTGACATGATGTGGCAATGTGGCTTACATAAGGTGTGTGTGTGAGAGCCAACAGTTTTTCTCACGGGACCAGGAATGGCATTTCTGACTGTCTGGCTCCGGTCTTGAAATTAAAAGTAAATTATTTACCATCAACTTATCATGAATCCAGTTTTATTTTGATTGCTTAAAATCATCTACTTTAATCAGCTCAAAGTTTTTCCTTATCATCTTTTACTTTTACTCTAACTTTTACTTAAAAAAAACATATATAGTTACTAAGTTATGATTGTTGTTGTTATTATTATTATTATTATTAAAAACAGAGGCTGGTATAAAGGGGTATCAGAATTATTTGTTTTTAGTTGAGCAGTAATTTAAAAAAAAGTACTTTAAGGCTAAGTGTATTTCCCATATTAAACGCTGATAAACAGGAGCAAACAGGCAGTGGTGGCTCAGTAGTTAAAGCTCTGGCTTTACTGATCAAAGAGTTGGAGGGTTAAGCCCCAGCACTGCTTAACTGGCACTGTTGGGCCCTCTCTATCATGGCTGATCCTGTGCTCTGACCCCAGCTTTCTAGCAAGCTGGGATATGCAACAACAAAAAATCACTGTGCAGTAATGTATAGGTGACAAATGAATTATTCTTATTCTTCAAAGAACATGTATAGTTTATCCTACACGATCGCAGGGAGTCTGGAGTCTAACCCAGGGAATTTTGGGCACTTAAGGCCAGGGGACACCCTGGACGGGGTGCCAACCCATCATATGGCACATTCGCACACATTCACACACAATTTGGAAATGCCAATCAGTCTACAACACATGTCTTTGAACTGGGGGAGGAAACCCCCAAAGCACGAGGAGAACATGCAAACCCCATACACACACAGGGGGGCGGCAGGAATCAAACCCCCAACCCTAGAGGTGTGAGGCAAACGTGCTAACCACTAGGACAATGTGCCCCCGTAGAAAATAAATCAGTTCAATAAATGTGCAAACTCATAAATATGTACATCATATTTCACTATTCAAGGGTGTACTATTTCTTAAAATGAAGTGGGGGCTCAGCTGAAAGGGCTCGTTCTGTATCTGAGACAGCGCAGCATGACAGCTCATGTCCTCCTTTTAGCTCCGTGTCCTTGGATGGAGGTAGCTGCCTACAGCAGTGTCTGAGAAGTTTTTCTGCCATGTTCAACTCGAGCCTCAGTAGCATCCAAAATTGACTCTGGATTGTCCTCTTTCAGCTGACATTCCCCACTGATGTAACTCTAAACTAGCTGAGTGGAATTGAATAAGGACATGCAACCCGCACTTCTGAACCTGCTCCTTCCCACAGTGCTGGTCATGACAGAATTTATTGTACCACAGTGCAAGGATTTTATTTGAATTTTATTTAGCTTTAAAGGACAACAAAAACAACTGTGGGAGGAATTCCTGTGAGAGTAAGCAGGTGTGGGATTTTTATGTTTATTTTTTAAACACCTCTCAAAATTGCACTCCTCTACACTTCAGAGTGAAATCGAAGTCATGACGTTCCATTAAAGCAATAGGAAATGATGAAAAAAGACTTTTCTCAGCTTAGTCGCACACAGTGTAGTTGACTTTTTCTTGTTATTTTCAGACTAACAAAGTGCATTAAACCTGCATTCTTTAAAGTGTCTCACTATTTTTTTAACAGCCCAGACACAACAGTGTCTAATGAATGTCTTAGTCAACTAGTGTATGTAACCCGTAGCACTGTTTGAAAAAAAAAAAAACAACCCACATTCTAGGCAACGAAGATAAACAAGTCAATTCAAGTCAATGAAGTCCAAGTTGAGTTGCGTGGACATATTACTGATTTCATCCCAAGTTGCTCTGCTGGTGTCCTCACTTTTACCTAATATTTCCTTGACTTCTTTGTTGACCTACGGTTCCTGTACTGCGGTTGATAGGCATACAACATTACATAGGGCGGACAATTCTATATGAAGTTGGTTGAACTGACTGAACCTGAATAGATAAGCAAATGTACAGTCTATGGTAGTGTCATTGGCAAACATATTTCTGCTTGGTTATGTATCTAAAGTCTTTGTATCTAAAACAATATATATATATATATATATATATATATATCTAAAGATTGAGTTTGTAAAAAGAGGCCTGTTTTAATAAGATACCGTTTCCCAATTTGCAACAATTGCTGCAATATAATAGACCATACACATGAAAAAGAGTTTTTTATATGAGAAAAAAAGAAAAGAACTTGATTGTACCATGTTTTCACAAATAGACCATAGATTGCTCGAACTCCCAGTTGACCATAGTTTATAACTGCATTCACAAAATATTGCTGTACTAATCTATCATGCACAGGGAGGCTTTATTTCTATGTTCAGTTTGTTATTTTTGAGCACCGATGTTCAGTGAGACGTATGTAAAAAGGTCAGTGTTGTGACAGAGAGGCTGATTTGGTGCCTGAGGGATGATATTTTAGTTCAGCTGTGGACGGAAAGGCTTAATTTACCCTTCGCTGTTGGTTTTCATTTTCCTCTCAGTGACTCTGTCCTCGACAAACATGGCAATTAGCCGTGCAACGCTAGCAGACTGTTCATTAGTCTGTTTAGAAAACAAAATGATGAGATTATGCTGGGTAATTAAGCCCCCAGTTGTGCCATTGGAGTGTGTTTATCTTCAGCATGCGAGTATGTTGCTCCTGGTTGGTAATAGGAGGTTGTGCGAGTGCAGCCGCTGAGTGAAAGGTCATGTTATGTGGGCAGCCTTTTGAGCAACAGTAAACATACATAATGTTGGTTATTTAACCATTGAGTTCTTTCTGTTCAGGTCCATATGATCCATGGAAATTTTCAGAAATATTGCAAATCATTTTCCTGACAAGTTTTGGCATGTGCTGGTATGGGCTCACTTTCTCTAATAAATCATCATGAGCCATCTTTTCAAAAATCTTATATATATATATATATATATATATATATATATATATATATATATATATATATATATATATATATGTATGTATATATATGTATATTAGTTCTATTTCACCCTTCTTGGCCACCAAGGGCGGTATGTAATACCTGTTTACCTCCTTGTATGCATGCATGCGGAAATGTTTTGCCGTAAATAGCACATACAACAATCATTCCCTTTTCATTGTTGGAATCCATGAATATGATCTGAAGCTTTCCATTTAGTTACGTATGACCATGGCCAGTGCCCTGTCCTCCAAAGGTAAAGATAAAGGTAAAGCCTCCTCTCATCCTTTTCTACCTCAATGAGTTCAAGCATTTTCATATTACGCTAGACTTTGTAGTGTCTGTTAGCCTTGAATCAGATTTCCCTTGTTTGCACTACTTCCTGCATTTAGCTAGTCACTTGCCACTCTCTGTTTGTGGACATTCATCTCCATGTGCTTTGCCTGTGTTGAATAGTTTCTTATTTACCATATAGTGAGTGGCACCAACTATGGGCTCACTGCCTCAGAATTACCCATCTGTTACTCTGATATTCTTTTGTGGCATCCATGTCAACACAGGGTCAGGGTCAAATCTGGCCCTAGCTCATTACAGTCTAAACAGCCTGCAAGTTGCAAACTTTCCACAAGCACAAGCAAAAGCCCAGAAAACATCCTGAGTTACTCTATAGACAAATCAGATACTTGGCAGCAGACAAGATTCAGGTGAAATCAATGATCCAGGAGCTGAGAATCTGCAGATTGTAGTTCTAAACATACTACTTCTTATAACTCGATGCCTAGTCATCCTCATTTTCCCGCAGAGTTCACCAAGTCACAGCAGCACAAGAGGCCAGGCACCTCAGGTAAAAATTGTGACTTTGCTTCCAATTTTAAGCATTTTTTTTTTAATGCGTAACTGAAACTTTTGTATTACTACTTTTTAAATTATTTATTTAGGTACATTTAGTTAGTTACAAGGGCATATTTAATGAACTATTGCCTCATTTGTATATTGTAATACTTTTAAAAGAAGCTTGTAATACAAATTTTAAGTTTTATTCTGATATGAATAAAGGAAAGTGTGGTTCCTGGGCACAAACTAATGAGGGAAAACAAACACAATTATAGAAGAAACCAACCAACCCAGGTAGCAAATTTAAGTGTCTGAAAGTCTGTCAGCCCTAGTGGCCCAATGGATAAAATTACATTGTGGCATCGTTGGCAACTGATGTTAGCTAGGGAGTGAAGGAAGACGGTGTATTTTTGTTTTCTTTTCTTGTAGTTTAGTAAGTTTTCTTTTGGTAAAGTTAGAGGGAATTTTTGTTTATTATTTTGGCCTGGCCGGCTTCTGAAGAGTAAAACCACTGTGTGTATATATATAAAAGGTGCTCCGTGTAGAGAATAAAAACAAAGCAAACGCAATCTTGGTCTTGCCAACCTTTTTCTCTTTTTTTTAATTTTATTGTATGTTGCGGCCCGACCTAGACCGGGTCGTAACAGCCCAAAGGAATGGCTAACTTTGACCCAACGTTGGCCCAACATTAGTTTGCTACCTGGGAATAACGAGTCAAGGGTGGAGACAGAACCAGAACTAAAGCTAAAATGATGAACACATGGTGCTGTTACCATTGGAAATGAGACACAGAGTGGGAAAAGTGTCATTGTGATTGCTGGGTTTGTTGTAAAGAAAAAGGAATTCATGTAAAGTAGAATAGAGTATACGCAGCAGGGTGCATGGTGGATTAGTGGTTAGCACGTTCGCTTCTCACCTCCAGAGTCGGGGGTTCGATTCCCTGTGTGTGTGGAGTTTGCATGTTCTCCCCGTCCTCCGGGTACTCCGGTTTCCTCCCCCAGTCCAAAGACATGCATGGTAGGCTGATTGGCATGTGTCCAAAGTGTCCGTAGTGTATGAATGGGTGTGTGAATGTGTATGTGATTGTGTGCCCTGTGATGGATTGGCACCCTGTCCAGGGTGTACCCCACCTTGTGCCCAATTCTCCCTGGGATAGGCTCCAGGCTCCCTTAGGTCTGTCTGTGAAAGTCTGTGTGCATGATGCCCTACGGTGGACTGGTATCTCATTCATGGCTTTATCCCACCTCACACCCTATGTTCCTGGGAGAGTGCCCTATCCAAGTGCCCAGGATCCACTGCATCCGAGATCAGGATAAAGTATTTACTGAAATTGAGTGAAGATTAGCGTATGCAGTGCCATCAGCTTTCTTTGACTACGCAGATGCCCGTGCACATACTGTATCTCACAGACGAGTGACAGTGCTGTTTCACACAGGTGCCTAACAGTCTTAATCACTACAATTTTCCCAAAAAGGCTTTTTGTCTTTTGTCTTTGCTTGGCTTAATGGGAGTCCACACAGCCTGAATGTAAGGTAATAGAACAGATGCTGACAGTTATAAATCTCATGGGTATGGATTTTCAGTTTAGTTTATAGCCCCTTTGCATGGAGAGAAAGGCAGGCTATCGCCGTGTGCTCTGTTGTGCTGCTGCTGTGATAAATGGCCCACATTCCCAAAGCAAATGTGCAACTGCATGTTAGCTGTTACTCACATTTGCTTTTCAGGGGACCTTTCACTGTCTACTCTACCCTGACAACTATTAATTCATTATAAACTCTTCTTGTATCCTTCACAAACATTCACAGCCCGATTCTCCTTCAATTCAGCCAGGCTGGGCAGGATAGTAACATGGCATCTACCGAGTGGTTGCTCCTACAGTAGTTTTATAGCTCTCCTTTATAGCTTTATAACTTTATAGCCTTTTTCTTAATACTCAGAGCACAGTCATAATAAGATTAGCCAATCATTTACATGAACAGGTTTTAGCCTGATCTGTATTTAAGGAAACTAGGAGTTAAATCAATAACTGTTTCAGCTTAGGTAAAGGTGTATCCAGGTCTCTGTAAAGTCAACACTGGACATTTTAATGAGTCCCTCTACAGATGAACAGAACATTCTCTCTCAAACAGTTTTTCCTTCACATGGAGCACACTCTGTGTCCAGTGATATTACCCTGTGCAGAAACCTCGTCATTTACTGTCATATGGTGAACAGAGCACTGGACTCTTTCCTAGACTAATTTCTTATATACTACCCAGGGAATGAAATATCTTTTTGCTCTTTAAAGTGACTCACTGAACTTCCTATTGCCTCTCATTTATGCTCCCAGCATACCCTCTAATCTTTTTTGAAAGGTGCATGGCCAGGTAAGCTAGAGGTCTGTGCAGCTCTAGCATCAATCGGGTGAACTTACTGAAATGCATTTATTTCTGTCTCTGAAATACAATCACTAAATTAATAAATGATCAAGAGCTTTTAAACCACAAAAGTGTGTGGAATGCTCCTCGTTTCCTATGGGGGATTTGAGGAATCCCTGAGAAACCTTAACTGATAAGCCACTTTGGACTGATAACTGTTTGATATGCATCACGAGCTAGATCTAAAGATCCTGCTAAATCCACTGATTTTACCCACCAAATCTCCAGGGGCACTGGAGTCCAACTTCAGAGTCCTCATGAGTTTAAAGGTATCCTCTACTCCACAACCTTCTGCTCTTTCAAAGACAAGGTCAAGGTTTGCTTTATTTTGTATCAGTATTGGTTGTCAATTTACCACCACATAAAGTCCATATTTATTAAGCATAGTAATAAAGAAAGGCAAGCCATAAATACACTGAATAATGAACATGGTTCCACAGCATGAATTAAATGAATTTTCTCAACTCACTCATGGTTGGAGTAGATTTCCATGAGCTTTTTTGCTTCTGAAATATTCATTATTTCCATTAACTAACATTAACACAAATCTTTGGATGTATTCAGTGTCGCTAAACCTTTTCAGGGGAAAATAGTTAACGCATGCTCAAAGATGTGCTAGAAGTCACCAAATGACATCATAGACTAATAAGCATATTTATTGAATCACATTTGCATATCAAAACATGTTATATGAAGATTTTCTGGCACTGGTAGTGAGTACCAAGAAGACAATTGAAAATGAAAAACAATGAAGTGTGCAGGTCGGACATATAATGATTGTCAGTGACTGCTTGTTGAGAACAATAGTGATTAGTGATTGGTTGTTGGAAAACAATGGTGATTAGTGATTGGCCATTAGGAATAATGGTGATCAGTGATTGATTGCTGGAACACAATGGTGATCAGTAAGTTAGTTGTTGAGAACAGTGGTGATCAGTGATTATTTTTTTAAAAAAGAGCTTAGAGACAAATCTAGTTACTTCTAGATTTGTCTCTAAGCTCTTTTTTAAAAAAAATTAGAGACAAATCTAAGCTCTTTTTTTAAAAAAATAATAAAGTCACTAAAGGGCAAAATTTAGCAACAAAATTGCTAAGTAGGCAATACCGGATGTGTCCCATATCACAGACACATACTAACAAAGCACTATGAACATAAATATAGATTTCATCCTAAGATTCTATTTATTGATCAGTTTCACTGCTGGTTTATTTAATACTGAGATTTTGCAGGCTTGGTTCTTGAAGTCTCTTTATCCAATAACCGAAAAGAAATCAGAGATTATTTTTGGTCACATTATTAATATATGAATTAACTGGTTGCATGCATTTATTGATAATGTACATGTCTAACAAAAAAAAGTTTAACAGTATGAATAATTTAGGCCTCTCCTGCAGAGAGCTACTTTTTTAAACACCCAGAACACATTTCTATATTGCTTTTTTTAATAGCCTGGGGAACAATGAGAAAAGACAACATGCCCATGTGGCCGAGATAACTTCTACGGCTGAAAGAAATACAAGTTTTCCTTTGAAAATCCCAAGACTGGGGATTATTTGATCATGCATAATAAGTCCAGCCACAAATGGTATTAAAGCTTAAAATGCATATCCTTTGGATAGAGAACAAAGAGAGTCAAAACACTGGTATGATAAATTATTCACATTTAACTTAACGAACTTTCCTCCTACCCTGTGTTTGAAAACGCATTGCTCATAGGTTTCAGTATTTTCCATTTGCAAGTTTTTGCAGTCTCTGTATAAACCTGTACGATGTGAGTACATTACACAGCTAATAGACTATAGACTCCTCAAGAGACTGTACGCTCCCTACAGAATATTTTTATGATCATGCTGCTGTTGATGTGGAATTCTTCTCATTTTCCTCAGGTTCATTCAAATTGTCCAGATGTCTACATTATGTCATTTGCATGAGAAGTTAAAGCCACAAGCTCATTGCATTCATCTCATCATAAGTTCCAGGAGTGATGCTGAATTCCTCTCTCTTAGTGCTGTCATGCCCTCCAGCATTCTCCTGTTCTGAAAAGCACTGGCCTTGCTAACAATTTTGTCAAGGATTAGCTGTTACAGCCTAAAGGGATTGGAGGATTACTGTCCTGACATTTGTAAATATCAGTGGAATTTCAGTTCTGCAGATCATGGCTTCTAATCAGGATGGATGGATTAACTGAGAGGAAGGAATCGATGAATTAATTAAAAGATGCTGAGGTTTTTTTTTTTTTTTTTTTTTTTAAATAGAAGCTAAGCACAAGAACTGTGTGGAAACTGCTGGCACACTGTATTGCCCATTCATGTCTCCAGTAAGACAAACTAAACAATTGATTTTTTATATGGTGCCTGTCCTTGTTCATGGAAGTTTAAAAAAAAAAAAAAGATCATGAATAATTTAAAAAATTCACTTGGGAAAATGATTATACTTTCACACTGCATTTAAATTTCAGTACTGTTCTACACATTACTGTTTAAAAAGATAGCTTCTTAACTAGGAACATATTTGCGTGTCCTCATTTGAATGCATCAATGTGGAATACCATGATGATGGTTCTTTGATCACCATCTCTGATTGCTCTGAAGGCGTTGACCTGATATTCTAAAACAGTACAGCTCTGACGCAGACTCGGCTGCACATTCTACTGTAATTTCTATAACAACTCAATCTCAGGGACGTGTATGATCTACATCATTTAAACCTAATAATAAAACGTGTAGATATTTAACAATGAATACCCTTTAATCATTAATATGGTGATGTTTTCTGTAAGGAGATGTTTATTTAACATTTGTAGAAGGAGTCTGAGGTGTTTAAGCTTTGTAATGGTATAAAAGATTTCCACTAGTATAACACAAGTTATAACTAATTTGTTTTGTGGGTGTTCCACAACATTAAATGCTGTAGAACTAAAAATAGACAAAAATTAAAATCTTTATATAAATATAAATAAAATAAAAACTGTAATCTTTGGGAAATTGCTGTGGTATAAGAGAATAAAACATGAAGGGATGTACTGTTATAGGAAAATAATCAACTACGTCTGCTTAAACAGTAACTCCACTTCATATCGAGCCGCATCACACCACCTTATTTTTTAATTTTCATATAACAGCACCTCTCGGTGATAGAGAAAGATAAAGTCTGTTTTAGAACTATAAACCATTTAAACGTTGCTTTTGCCCCAAAGTGTCGAGCTGAAAGAAGCCTAAATTTAATGTGGACCAAAAGAAGGATACAGAAAATTACTGAAATATTTTAGCGCTGAAAACAAATTAAATGTTTGGGAAATCATATGACATCATTTGGAGATGAGATCAAGTGACAATGCTGTGCCATATTGCATTTCATTGGATGAATGATTTAAATTTCATACAAAGATGGGTTTCTAGAGATGGTCTTTAGTTGTATTCCACTGACCATTTAATGCCTTCATCAGGTATTTGTGGTGTTTTATCATGACCCATAAATCCAGCATATAGTCGATTCAAATGTATTATATCTAAAATTCCCCTATTCAAATGTATCATATCTAAAATTCCCGTATTCAAATGTATCATATCTGCAATTCCCTTGTATTCAGAATCAATCATTCTTTAAGTAAATCAATTTTAGTAGAGTTCTTATTCAGCCAGGACTTGAGGGAGTTTCTCTTCTTGTGTGAGAACTTAATGGGAGCTCACAGTTTGAACATCTGGTAGTGGCAGCTAGCCAGGAATTTGCTCAAGAGGATTTTTGTTTTCATCAAATTATCACAAAATTCCACAGCCACTCTACTTTCCAATTCTTCACCAATACCCAACTACTACTCTATTTGTTTTTTAGAAGGACCTGCTGGAGGCTCTTGGTACCCAGGTGTTTTTTAGACACATACTATTTATATAAATCAGCTGTTTATATGAACTTCTTTAGAGCTTGGAGCATTTTGCATTGCTTTGGGATTTATTTTTTTTAATCTCAGACCCATTGTCTTCTTTTAAGAAGGGCAAGTTGCATAAAGATGCTATGAAAAAACATTGCAACAAGCTGTTCTGGAACCAAAGCATGGCTGGCATGGCATGGAGTTTTATTCAGTCTGTGTAAGGATCTTGTTAGCATGAGTGTCTTTACACAGAGGTCGCGAAGTACAGCATTTAATCCTCAAGAGGCCTGTTTTGAAGCAATAAGATTTTTTATGGACCCATGTGTACACTTGAGAGGCCTTGTCTAAAATGGCAGCTTACCATGCTCCTTGGAATCGGGGAGAAGCTGAAAGATGCCCTCAGTGGTGGAGCTGACATATGGTCGTTTATTTTTTGCAGCACAGCATTTTTGTAGTGAGACAGTTTGTGGACAAGGTTTCTGGATTTGCAGTGACCTCCTTAGGCACAGGGGGTCAGTTTGAAATATGTGCTATAGTAGCAGATCCCTGAGGATATCATAACTCAGCTCTTTGCTTCATTTTTCTTAAGCTATTTTGGCAGAGCCATTTAGCTGGAATCATTTGAATTCCTTTCTGTTCTGCAGATGGACTCTCTGTCAGTCTGTCACCCTTATAAGCACTATCTAGGCCTTACATGTTTCTCTCTTACACACGAGTTGCTTCAATCACATCCTGCCCCGGGAGGGGTGCTTAGTGGTTAGCAATTGGGTGTGTATTGCTAGACTTAGTGACTTTTTAGACCCCTTTAGAGACTTTATTTTTTTTTAACAAAGTCTAGCACCAAATCTAAACGACAGACATTAGAGACTGCACTGCAGTCAATATTGCTCTCCAACTTAAATCACAGCTGTTTGTTACACCATTCAAGAGAGTAGGTTGAGTAGTCGACTCACTGCTAGTGTGTAGCCTGAATTGCACGTGCAGGCCTAAGTTAACATCATTAATCATTATTGTTCCCCAATGGCCAATCACTGATTACCACTGTTCCCCAACAACTGATCACTGACCACCATTGTTCCCCAACAACCAATCAGTGATCACCATTGTTCCCCAACAAGCAATCACTGATCACCACTGTTCCCAACAACCAATCACCGATCACCATTGTTCCCCAACAACGAATCGCTGATCACCATGATTCCCCAACAACCAATCACTGATCACCATTGTTCCCCAGCAACCAATCACTGATTACCATTGTTCCCCAATAACTAATCACTGATCACCATTGTTCCCCAACAATCAATCACTGATCACTATTGTGTGTCCCACCCATGCTCTTATTTGTTCTTCATTTTAAACTATCTTCTTGGCTATATTCACAAGTAATAAATGCAAGTTATTCAATTTATTGCCATTCCCTCCATGTCTATCTCCCAGCAACTTACTACCACTTCATCTTTTTGTCTGTGTTCTTGATAGAAATGATAGACATACAGATATGACATCATCTGGTGACTTCTTATGACTTCTAACATGCGTTAGTTACTTTCTCCTGAAAATAGTTGGCGACACTGAACATGCCTGCTTTCATGTTCCCTCACACTTTTAAATCTTTAAGGGAGGTTTCATTCAAGTATGACTGACCACTGTTTAATTTAGTGCAACACGTTTCAACATCTTTTGACCAGTCAGTACCAAAACAGTATCTGAGTACTTAGTAACTATCCTGGATGTTAAAGTTTTCCTTCTGTCTGGGTCATTTTAGCCAACAGGCTCTGATTTGATATTTTTCTTTTATACAGCCATTTGTGTGCTTAAACAAAATTGAAGGATCTCTAATAAGCTTTGCAGCCAAAGAAGATGCATAGAGGCTTAAAGAACATCCATAAATTGACTAGATATATTTAACAGCCTCTCAGAAAAGCAGAAAACTTCTGACATGTGGCAGCATGCCAGTTTTTACCCAAACGCTATCAGTTTGTTTTGAAGGCATGAGGTAATTAAGCCATGTGATGCATGGTCTTACTGCTGATCAGTGCTGTATGAGCCACTGGAAGAACATGCTCCTTCTAAATACAAACATCCATCCTGGTTTAAGAGATCAGTGCTGTGTGTTTTCTTGTAGCATTAATGGTGCAGATGGTATGCTGTTGCTTGAGTTACAATGAGGGAAGGCAGCCTCCAGATGCCTGCTGAATCTGTTTGTTCACAAATGAAGTTTTCATGCAAATGTAGACAGCTCATTTGGGTTAAATCATTCATTAAGTGATTAAGGGTACAGTAATAAAGGGTTTCTGTTAAACCATGACCAAAAATGTAGAAAACATAATAAACATAATCTAGATTCTGGGTTCTGGAGGCTACAGTAACACAAAGAAACCTTACATTTAAATATATATATATATATATATATATATATATATATATATATATATATATATATATAATGCATATTAGGTCTTTTTGCATAATATTTTAACCAACTTTGCAAGGCCAGAATTGGTTTAAGTAAGAACAATATCTCACAAGGAATTGGATTTGGGAAGTTGCTTAAATTATCACACTCATTGCAGCATGGAAAATAATAAGAAGGGTAAACAAATGAATAATTCAATTATAAGAGACTGCTTTCTGGGTTTAAGAATACAAAATACAGAGGTTACGCCGTGGTTACGGTTTTGGGCTGATTGGTGGGTTGTGAGTTCATATCCCAGCACCTCCAAGCTGCCACTGTTGGGTCCTTGAGCAAGACCCTTAGCCTCTAACCTGCTCCGTGTCTTAGTTTTGCATGTTGCTTTGGATTAAAGTCAGCCAAATGAATATATTTATAAATACCAATATGTTTGGAATGTATAGCTTCCGCTGCATATTTGATCCCCCTACTACAATCAAGTAATCTCAAATTACTCCGATATTTAAAAAAAAAATAAATCAATCAGTAAATAAAAACAAAATAAAAGCATGGTTAATCTTTTAATTGTCTTTATTTATTTTATTACACTTTATATATTTATTTCTATGCTTAAAATAGATGGATCATGTAACACAAGGTCAGTCAGAAAAAGCATGTATGCATTATTGTATTCTGGATTAATTAGCCTCATGAGATGTCCTTTTCTAAATATTGCGCACACTCTTACTATCATATTCACATCACCATGTTCTGCAGTCACTCGCAGAGAAAAGAAATTGATTAGATAAGTCAAACCAGGCCTGGTAAGCGTGTGTAGCAGCAGGAAACCATGTTCCGGCACTAAAATCCCATCTGAGCATCTCAGCGCTGAATTACCTTGACCTTTCAGTTGCTAGGGTGCACTGTTAATTCTAATATGTAACTATGACAACCTGCCGGCTCGGAGAGCTGCTCTGACGCACTGGACCGATCGATGGCAAGTTGTTCTCCAATGTGCACTTCTCTAACCCAACACCGCTCCCCACCCCCCAAAACACAAACACACACACACACACACACACACACACAGACAGACACTTTACCCATTCAGTCACTCTCCTCATCTCATTCTCACAGCTCCTGTTAGAGCTAGATTGGCTTTCTCCCAGCATCAGGCACTAGTTCATCTCACCATGCTCTCAGCGCATATAGAGCTACTGCCAAAAAAAATTTTTTTTTCTTTAAATCAGTTATAGATTATTCAGTCATGTGAAAAAATAAGTACATCTGATGGAATTTTTTTAAATTTATATATATATATATATATATATATATATATATATATATATATATATATATATATATATATATATATATATATTTGGACAAGCAGACATTTGATGTTTTTCTTTTTTTTTTGTCTATTAATAAAGGTGACACTCTCTGTCAAATGGCACATAAAATTGACATTTTTGTAGGGATTTTCACAATATAAATTAACAAATATGGAAAAAATAAGTACACCTCTACATTTATCAGACCTTCAAATCAAGTACATCATTCCACTGTAAGACAAATCATTTACAAATGGCGCAGATTTCAAACAACTGCCAACTTGTTCAGGACTGGCCGTCTCAGCAAATTCAGCCCAAGAGCAGAATGTTTGATGCAAAAAGAAATCTCCAAGAACCCCAAAATTTCATCACAGGACCTGCCAGTACATATTGCAACTGTTGGTGTCAAAGTGCATGCTTCTACAATCAGAAAGAGACTGCACAAATTTGACCTGCATGGGAGGTGTGCCAGGAAAAAGCCTTTACAAGATTACATTTTGTTAATGAGCATATAGGTAAAGACCAGACCTTTTGGAATAATGTGCTCTGGACAGAAGAATCAAAAATAGAGTTGTTTGGCCACAGTAACAGCAGACATGTTTGGCGCTGACCAAAGACAGCTTTTCAGAAGAAGCACCTCATACCAACTGTGAAGCACAGTGGTGGAAAGGCCATCTGTCCGAAAGTTGCAGTTGAACCGAAAGTGGACCTTTCTACAGGATAATGATCACTAAGCACTAAGCACACTAGCAAATACACTAAGGCTCAAAATGAAGAAATGGAAGGTTATGGAATACTCTAGTCCAGGGGTTCCCAAACTTTTCCAGGGCAAGGCCCTGACCGAGGCCCCCCTTTTGCAAGATGTCTTTAAAAGACATTAAAAATACAGACTTCTGAATATATCCCCCTTTTTTTTTTAAATTAATAATTACATCTTACATCTTTACATTACATTAGGAATTGAGTGTGTGTGTGTGTGTGTGTGTGTGTGTGTGTGTATGTGTGTGTGTGTGTGTGGTTGTCTGAGAGTGAGAAAGAGAAAACATACTAGTGGGAGGGATGGGCTTGGTGGCTCCGACCAAATTGTTGAGGCACCCCGTGGCCGGGCACCCCCTGGCGGCCCCCAAGGGCCCCACATTGAAAACCACTGCTCTAGTCAAAACCCGGGTTTGAATCCCCGAAGCAGGCAGTACATGCAAGAAAACCTTCAAGCATCTTGCAACTGAAAAGTTAATTTTCCTTGTGGTATATCAACTTTTTTAATAGGCACTGTTTCAAAGATCATCAAATGTTTGCTTCTACAAATATGTCAAAAAAGGCAACAATTTGCATGGTTTTAACATGACTGTAGATAGCCCAATATATTCATGTTCTATTCAGGTGTGCTCAGATCTCCATCTGTGAGAAGGTTCTTAAAGAATCAAGGCTTACCTAATCAAGGCTTTATCCTGCAAATCACAAGACAGTGTTATAATAAAGTTCTTCATGGTAATCATGTCTTCTGATAAAGTTTATATGAAATTATTTTGCAGAATATGTCCCTTAACTTTACATGACTCATTCTCTGTATCTTAATGCATTGCAGGCTATATCTATAAATACCAATTTAGCTGCCATTTTAACTGCTGTATTAGCTCACAAGGTCACTTTTTCTTTCGAGTGGAAGCCAGTCAGAGTTAGATACGTCCTCATTACACCATTATTTTCACATTTATGCTTGAAGTTTCATAGACATATTGTGGCAAAAATGAATCAAAATGCCTCAGATTCTTCAGCAATATCAGGCAGACTTGCTGGATTAGGATGCAGATGTTTAATCTATAAACCCCTAATCTATAATCTATTAATGCCTAGTTTTCAGCCTCCTGCAGTTTGAAGGTCAAACGTCACCATTACTTGCTAACTACTTTAGGCTTGTAGATTTGGTACAATATTAATGAAACAGATCTCAGATACCAAACATAAGATGCACCAAGTATTTTTCTTTTCTTACTCTTACTGACATGGCTGGACACTTGGCTCATCTCAACATGCAAAACAAAAATCTGTCTTTTACTTGCCAGTTTTTCACTTTTCTTAATATTTTAATATTTTATGTGCTGTACTGTTTTCAATACTCTATCATGGTTGTCCTCTGGGGTCATGTTTTCTGTCTTAAATGTCTAATTATTTGCTTTTTTGTAAAATATATATAATTTTTTAATTAGAAGAACATTTTGTTGTGCTGTCGTTCTCCACCATGCAAGGAGGGCAGGACAAAGAAATCTAATGGCTGCAGCAAGTAATAAATATTCACTAAGAATCTGTCCCAAACCACTTTCTATACACTGAATAGGCTGTCAAAATAGAAATTACATTGTCAGCGTACTAACATACTATTTAGCATTGTAGAATGTGGTTTGGAACATCTGATTTTGTACTTCAAAGTTGCTGGATCAATAAAAACTATGAAGCTCTTTTTTTATGAAGCTATAACACTTTTATAAACCTGATGGAATGACAAAAATGGCAGATACTTATATAAAGTACAGAAAAACAGCAACAGTGCATCATTAGCCACTAGCCAGATAATGTTCTCACACTAACAACAACAAAGGAGATAAATATCAAAATAAAAAGACATAGATCTGTAGATAAAATATACACTAAAGGTGAGCAAAAGAGTAGCTAAAACAGATAAGAGAATAAATAGGCACAGATTACACACACCAAGAGCAAACAGAAGAACTGATTTAAGTTTAAAATGCAAAAATACACATAACTCATCATACACCCAGTTAGTCTCTAGCTAAAACAACTTCACAACTGGTAATGATACAAATTGTATAACGAGCTTAAATCGGCTAGGTATTCAGTGGCCTCTTATTAAATTAGAGGATAAATAAGTGCTTGACCTGTTCAGTGAGAAAAAAGCTAAAACTCCATCAGACCTTAATCTTTTTTTAAATTTCTTATTTTATAGTATAATTTTAAATTATTTCACTCTCATGTATGTTTACAATCCTATGCTATCTCAGTCTCTCTCTCTCTTTCCAGTTGTATCTCCTGCCAATCACCATATTTTGTGCTTGGGCCATGATGATGTTTCACATATGTGAGCAGGCAAATGTCATATGTGTGCATGTTTCCTCTTACACATTGTTGAATGTTAATTATTATTACATGATTGTCAAGGCAATTGTCAAGCATTTTTGTTCCTTGTTACTCAGAAGTCATCTTTTATGCTAATGTGTAGGCTATATATACATATAGTCCTGTATTGCAGTGACAAGGCCAGTTCTTTTGTTTTTGCTATACACTAAAAACAATTTTTGTTTGACCCACCCATTTTTCAAGTGATCAGAAATATTGGAACCTGTGACTGACAGGCGTTTCTTGTTGCCCAGCTTTGCCCTGTTAGATTGATTATTTAAACAATGGATATCTCTGAATGTCTACTTTTGGTTTAAGCCCTGGGTTTTGCCTGTGAAGACTGCATTTGTTGTTAAAAAGGATAAACAAACATAAAGACCAGAAAGCTGTCTATGGGAGAAAAGCAAGCCATTTTGAAGCTGAGAAAATCAATCGGCACCACTGCACAAATATTGGGCATAGCCAATACAACAATTTGGAATGTCCTGAGAAAGAAAGAAACCACTTGGGTACTAGTAACCAGACCTGGAACAGGTAAGTGGAGGGGGAAAAACAGTAGTTGATGAAAGTAACATTGTGAAAGCTGTGAAGAAATACCCAAAGACAACAGTCAGTGATGTCACCAACAACC
The DNA here is from genome assembly GCF_023375685.1 of Ictalurus furcatus. Lineage (NCBI taxonomy): Eukaryota > Metazoa > Chordata > Actinopteri > Siluriformes > Ictaluridae > Ictalurus > Ictalurus furcatus. The sequence continues at coordinate 11,053,470 of NC_071265.1, read as the reverse complement.
TCCACAGGGAGGAGTGAAGGTATCACAATCCACCTTTTGAAGAGCAGAAATATAGAAATATAGAGGCCATATCATAAGATGCAAACCCCTTATCAGCAGTAAGAATTGAAAAGCCAGATTGGAATTTGCAGCAACAACAACAAAAAAAAAAATACAGAAAGGAGCCACAAAAGTTCTGGAACCAAGATTAACCTCTACCAAAGTGATGGAAAGAAGAAAGTGTGGAGAAAGAATGGATCTGCTCATAAACATACAAGCTCATTGGTCAAGCACAGTGTCACTGTTTTAAGACTATCTGTTCCAATACTTTTGCTCACCAAAAATGTGTTTCTGCCATCAAAGATGCCCTGTTCTAAGTTGTTTAACATATCTAGATGTAAATATCATGAAATGAAAGCTGAAATTCTGATCTGTCATCTCATCTTCATATTTTGATCTCAAACCCAAATGTCATTGTATACCAGAAATGAAAGGATTGGCCTTGCTGTTCCAATACTTTCAGAGGGGACTTTATGCAAAACTGAATGCATCATAATATAAAGCCTGATCCCTGAATTATTCTATTTGAATGGCATTTGTCTAACTCAAGTATGATATATAAGACTAATGTACTTTGAATCAGTAAAAGCATACAAGGCCAAGCAGCATCTATATAAGTGAATTCCATTTATTGAATTTTAGCTCTGCAAAATGTACTGCCTTTGAATAGCATGTGTTTGGCTGCTCCTTAGGTAGCCAGGTTGGTTTGTTTCCATGGAAATAAAGGAAAAAAGCTTTCTGATGGTCTTAATAGGCACAAAACTATCAGTAATAAAAATAGATTGACCACTGCATCTGCACTTAGCACTTTAAGTTCTGTGTGCTCTAATCAGATAGTCAAAATTTAATATATGTAAAAGCACAAAGATATTTATAGAATGCAGATTTTTTAATATATATAAAAACAGGTTTTATGATTGAAAGCAAGTTTGAATATTGGGGTCTTAGATGACACCCCTCTGTGACAAAGCTGAAAAGGATAATCATTTATAATCAAGGGGAAAATTTGTCAATGTTTCAGAAATTATTCCTATTTTACTATTTTTATTCTTGAGGTAAAAGCATATCCACACATTTCAAAACTCTTTGCTCAAAAACACAGCATACTTTCATGAGGAAAAAAAAATCACGTCAAATACTGACTTGATCAAAGTAACTCACATCCCATCATTCCATCCATCTTTCACCTTGTTATGTGCACAGTCAGAGTAAAGATTTGTCATGTTTGTGACATGTGATCATTTGTGATTTGTGATCATTCTATGAGACTTCCTACTCATGTCACTTCTCAAGCTTAAAATGGGCTTCCCCTGTTTGCTATAAACTCTGCATCCCCTGACCTCCTTTTAAACCTTTTGCCCTGTTAATATTTAATGGCCCCTGTTAGGAGTTATTCTGATTTCTGTGTTACGGTGGATATTCGTATCTCATGCTGGCCATGCGTGTTTGCCGAGCATTTCGTCTTCACGGTAAATGATTCAGAAGGTGCACGATCAAAGGCTTCTCAAGCTGTTCCATGCAGTTCACAGTCTGTGCCATAGATTTTCTCCATCTCTTGCTTTGAGCATGCTCACCCTTTCCACCGTGACTACCCAGGCCAGCTCCTAGTGTGAAAGAATAAAACTGTGCTTTATTTTTCAAACCTGTATCTTGGAACTTAACATTTTCCAGCAGAGACAGATTGGATGTGGAAAAAAAAGAAAGACCATATTGCATATGAAAAAAATAAAAATGTTTTTAAGCAAGACAATATGCCAGAGCCTTTAAACCAGAACAGTGGTGGCTCGTCCATAAGGGCAGGTGGGGAGAAGCTCCACTGTCAACAAATATGATTTACAACTCCATACACTTAAAATGCCATTAAAATATACAAATTATTTTCCATTGATTTGCCCACTTTTCTCGAGGTTGCACAATAGAATTATTATTACTGCACTTAGTGCTCAAAAATGAGAACTACAATTAAGTGCTAACAGAGATTCTTATGGGTAGGATTTTTCCAGCCCCATGCTCGTTCTATGAACATTTTCAGTGGAGGAGGAGGTGCAGACAGGACAGTTATTGACAGGGATGCCAGACTGGGATAGTTTTAAATATACCACGGCCACCAATTTGCTATGTTGTTTAATAGCAAATGATCTGAATTGAATGTAAAAAATAAAATAAAATAAATTCCCACAAAATGGCAACATATTAGTACAAACAGTGTGTCTATAATGAATAGAAACATTTGTATTGCAAAATTTAATGCAAAAATTGAGAGGGAGAAGGAAAGTGGGGATTTATAGCATGAATAATGTCCATACATCAGAAATAAGTTTGAAATACTTGTTTCCCAATAAAAGGCTGATGAAAAGAAGGACCATCTCCACTTTCCAATGTTGAAATTATTGGGCTAGTTTTAGGTATTTGTGTGTTTTTAGAGATCTAAGATGGAAAATTTTGCTGAAACCTGTCAAACCCTGTCTACCTGTCAAAGGTACAGTATGTCTAAACCCATTCAAAGCATCTAGAATCTATGCTGGATGACTGTATGCTGTTGCTGACTCTTGGGTTACTCTAAAAAAAAATCACTAGATAGTAGCTTATAGCATAAGTCAAGTGTGACAACCTCTTGACTTATGTTGTTATTAATGTCACCCTGCCCCAAGAAAATCTATTTTCATGAGCAGCTGCTGAACAAGAGTAAGATGGGAAGTAGTAATGAGTTTATGTAATTAAGAAGCAATATCTGTATGAGGTCTGTGTATATTACATGCATTAATTTAATTAATTAATTTAATTCATTTTTATTTTAAAATGCTTTTTTTTAGGTTTTTGGGGCTAAAATTAATGAATGATCTTGAATTACCCGGATGTATATCAGGAATTACTGGGTGACTAGTATCAAGACATGTAGATTAGAGATTACCTTTAGCACCTGATGTGCTGCTAATATGGATCGCTACATGCTTTTTCAAAAAAGCAAAAGACTGGTGGTAAAGGAGCATGACATGTCGGCTGGATTATCAGGATTTTCCTGTGCGACAAGTTAAGGATATTTTAATCATACACAACTTATTTCTGCATTTTTAAAAATGAAAACAGAATACGGCTCCAGAGTACACATCTTAACCAGAGAAAAGAGCATGTAGAATTAGCCTACTTGTAATTCCTGGTTGACTTTTTTTTCACATTTGGATTCATGAATATTTTATTTCTAGACTTTGTGTAGTGAGACTAGTAAAAGCGATTACAAATTAGTTTATATTTTATGAATGAATTTTAAATTTAGTGCATGCCAAGAAAAAGAAAAATATAAATATAGCTGCAAGCAGCGATTGGTGGGCCCAAGCACCAAGGGTGCAGCAAAAGCCACTATTAAACATACACGTGAGCCACATGCCGGATGTACAGTGAAATTATGCCATACTTCCTGTTTGTGCTGTGTGACACGTTAATTGATCATCTCACCATGGCAACGCTATTCCAAATGTAAACATTTCCTTTCCAATTTAATATCATGAATATCCTGACATCATTCTGACCGTATGTGCTATGACTTTGATGAATCCTGTAAGAGAAGGTTTAAAACGGTTTCTTTTAAAGCCTCACATTCTGTTGCCACCATTTGGTGCTATGACAATGTATCGCTATTGGTATGTGTATGTGACAGCGCACCATCATTTAACATACAGTGCATGTAAAGTCTGAGTCTTACTGCTTTATATCAGGTGGAATTATGCCATGTTAGAGTGAAATGTTAGTTGATTGCCTTGCCATGGCAACACTATTTAAGAAGATAAATTTATTCACATTTTAGCATCACGGAGATCATCATTATTCTGATCAAGTTTGGTTTGAATCTAATGAATTTTGTAGGAGGAGTATTTAAAAGTTTGATAACTGTCAAAATGTACAAAAGCCAAAATGGCTGATTTCCTGCTGGGCAGACTTGGATGGATGTTAAGGGGTGCTGTCAAGCCCCAGAGCCATGCCCATGTCCATTTTTATTTTATTTTATTTATTTTTTATTTTTTTTGCATTTGCCAGCTTTCGTTTGATTTTGAGCATGCCAAGCACCTCAAAAATGCAACAAAAGTTCAGGAGGAAAAATAATTCTAACAGATAGTTGGGCCTTTCACCCTTTTGGTGCTTGGGCCCTAATAAAAGCTGCTTGCTTGTTTTCCTTTTCCATTTTCATTTCTAAATTTCATTTCTTTGTTTTAGAATTTTTATTTCCAAATGAAAAATGTCTTAAAGCAAAGTACATTGACCGTATGGCTATCACATTTTGTTCCCCAAGTTTTCTTTCAGTTGGTGTACCACACCACTGATAAAACAGTATGTATTGGTGCTCAAACAAGGCCTTTCAACTCTGCAGTTCAGACCTAAAATGTTGGCCAAAGTTTCTGTGTGCGTGTGAACAGGGAAGCACTGGTTGCCAGAAGCTTTTGGAGAGGTTTAGGAAAAGTCTATCCAAAACCCAGAAATCCTGAGAATCATTCGACATTTGTGGCAAAGCATGCGAGCAGCAAGCCATCCAAGTACAGAGGTGAATGAAGCAATGGAATCTGGCACACTGTATCTGTGTTTTACTGCAGGAGCATCGCTATGGCCAATCATTCAGGAACCAAATGTTTTTAGACTATTCAAAGCTACTCTGGATTTGAGAGAAGGTTTAGTTGGAGATGTGTTTGTTTGGGATTATAAAAAAAAAAAAAAAAAAAAAAAACAACCCACAGTTTTGAAAGTGTAGTTTGTGGCTAGTGGCTAGTCTTAAAAAAAGGCATCCTTTCTATGTTTGCGGATGATTAGCCAATTTCTGATACAATATATAAACAATGACTATACAGACAATTGTTTTGATTTTTAAGTATATATATATTATTGATAATGTGTACGTTATTAGAAAGCTACCACAGCTACTGAAATATTTTTCACCGATTCACTTTCTGATCCAAACACTGATAAGATCGCTCTCTCTACACGCACTCACATAATTTCCCAGCTACTAGGGTGTTCCGTACATATTCACCAGGTTTTAAGAAGTTGTTGTAACCGTCTCAAAATCGCTGCAATGTTCTAAAACAGTTCTGCAATGCATTACTCATGCATGTGTGTTGATAAATGCAAATCATTCCTAAATTATTGAGCATGTTCACAGCACAGCTGAGAAACATTTATTGACACTGACAAAGCTAAATAAAAGGCAAAGCAAATAAAGCTGAAAATGACAAAATGACAACTAAATGGTGAAAGCAATGAACCGGTGAAAGAGAGTGCCTCTTATGTGTGTAGTGCATTAAATCTTCCAGCTCTTGCAGCAGGTCAGCTACTGTAGTCACACATCTCTTCTTCCTCCATATGGCATCATTTCCTAATTGAGTGACTAGTTTTCTTTTGTCTTAATTTACAGTATGGATTTGTTTTGGATTCTTTTAAGTCATTAGTATGAAATGACTGAGTTTCACAAAACTTTCACCAAATTTGTGTATTCAGTTGAAATAAATTGAAACTTGACGGTGTAATCCATAGATAAAATTTGCAGTAACTCATGCATATTATAAGGTCTGAAGCCCATCAGTCAACATTTACATGACTAAGAGTCCTTATATTGAAATGTGCACATTTTTTTAATTTTATTTTACAAAAACTAAATTTTCCAGACAAACTGGATTTTCATGAAAGCCACATTTCTCCTGTGAACAGTTTACAAATACATTTGTTTGTATCCAGCTTGATCAGTGAGGCCCAATGTTCAAGTTTGGACAAAAGTAACATTATACAACATTTAATTCCAGTCCACTAATTTGATTGGTCGAGCAGGATTCCAAGAGTGTGTATATTTCAGATAACCATACTGGGACGTTTCACAGTGTGTATCACTCCCCTCCTCTGTGTTCACCCCATAAAATTTCCCTTCCTAGTTCAAAACAGTTACTACAGTAGTGTTAGTGACATCATCAGCAGACATGGCATGCAATACTTTTTCAGGAATATAACTTTTATCTTAAGATATGACAGCTCACCTGGAAAGATGGAAAAGAACAAGAAGGGATGACAGTTTTACCAGAATCACCTTTAACATGAATGCACAAATCAATGTGCGCCAGTTAGACGACGTGTTATAAAGTGAATGCGGCTTCTTCGGGATCTACTTCCGCAAGCAGAGCAAAAATCAACAGAACATTTGGCCATATTGCGTCCAAAATGTCACTTACTCGATATTCATTGCTTGTTATATGGGGTACTCCCAATCGTGTCACAATAGTGATAGTGTAAATAGCATGCTTTTGTGTCATGATAGAAATTATTCATAATAGTTAAATTATTCTTGTAGAAAGTAATTAGAAAATTAGGCGTATTATTTTGAACAATGAAAAAGAAAAAAATTGGAAGGTCCTCACAGCCTCGCAAAGGTTTCAGTCTGCTGTAGATGTTTATGTGCTGTAGTGTTTCAGTCCGTTTCTGTGGTTGTTTGAAGTCATGTAGTAAAGCTTGATGTTTACATGGACAGCAGTAATCTAATTACTGACTGTATTCTGAATAAGACAATAATGTGATTAAGGTGTTTTCATGAGCTGCTTTTAGAATACTCTTTTCATGTTCCCGTGTTACATGTTATAGAACATAGATCAATTAACAGCACACGTCATTACATCCCCACGCCACGCTGTCCGACGTTCCCTCTAGAATTTCATGTATCGACATACAGTTCTTCATTATGGTACCATATACAGATTTGGGTGTTTTTATTTTTAATTTCACGAACGCTTCAAGTGCAGTTAATTATTTGTCATGCTAAACGTGCTAATAGAAGACTGCTTGAAACCGTGGACTGCGTCTGAAACCGTGCACTTACCTACTATATAGTATCGGAAGTACGTGTATTTAACCTACTATATAGTAGGTAAGTTGTGGACGCAGACGTGCTCTCCTGTTTGCCGTCAAACGGTTGAGCACTGCCGTGTGTGTATGTGTCCTGTCGCAAAATGCAGTGAAAACTCCCACACGGTGTTAATAGTGTGATTAAGGTGTGTACATGTCTGTAATGCACTTCTATAATGTGACTAAAACAGGAATACTCCGCATGTCTTAATTCCATTTGTTATTTTGAGTATGACTTCAGTCGCATTACTGTAATCAATAATCGCTGTTTACATGTTAGTTTCTTAATCAGAGTATTGTCTTAATCGGGTTAATATCGGAATATTGTCCATTTAAACATACTGAGTGTCTGACAATATCAAGTGAAGCAAAGGAATCACAGCGACAAAGCCAAAGTCAATCAGATGTATGTATTAATTGGCATATGTTTTGCTCCTCAACCACCCACATGTTATTTGCTAATGTCAGTTGTTAATAAAGAAGTCTTGATCTGGGTTCAGTTAAGTCCTCAGTGGTGATCTAAATGCACAAGAATGATCATTTTTCTCGGGGAATATATCCATGGATCCTCCTACAAATCTCCATGTTTTGGCATAAACCCCCGACTTTTTAAATCCTAGAAATGCCCCTGTATCATATTACACCCCCACTCACACGCTGCCTGTGTCTTGAGGCAACGTATTCACTTTTATTGAGGTTCAGAACGCCTGTATAGTTTTATTGGGATCCAATTATTTGATATATTCCATCCTTGTGGTGGTGTTGCAGGTAATTTATTTGTCTTTTGCTTGTTTAGAGATTTTTTTTTTTTTGGGTCGCTGTGTGGTTGGGAGCAAGAACAGAAGAGAAGAGAAATGAAGGCCCTTGTAAAATTCCAGCAGGAAACTCTTTCAAAAGAAACTAAGATCTTTGCTTCCATCCTGCACTGAATTGACAGGCTTTGTTTAAAACAGGTAGGACCATGCAACATGTCATATGTGAGAAAATAACATAAAACAGCACTGTGGGCTAAAATATCAATCAGTTCAGAAGTTCTAGCTAGAGAACTGTCAGAGATCACTACTGATTGAAAATAGCAAATGGGACAATTTCTTTTCATCATCGAGCCACACATTCTGTCCTGTTTATTTGCTGTAGTGACTAACGGAGGATATTGATTTATTCTGTATGAGTCTAGCTCTTTTTTGGTTGCAGTTGTACGACCCACTCTGAGTGGTGTTTTTGATCATCATAATTTAAAGCAGACCTTGTTTTTGTCACTCAGGATTGATGTTCGGTGTGTTTCTGGGATGCCTGTGGTGGAATGTTTGTGATGTAATTTCAAAAGGCCTCTCCAGTTTGGATAATTCTTTGGTAGTCTGTGGTGCGACCTCCAAGAAGATGAACAAGGTGCCTGGGGCTCAAAGCCCAGTGGAGAGAAAGGATTTATGAAAGCAGCATAGTTCTTAGACATGCATGAGTATGTGTGTGTGTGTGTGTGTGTGTGTGTGTGTGTGTGTCTATGTGTGTGTGTTCTGTCTCATGATTTTGTTTTAGCTTCAAGCATTTTTGGAAGCCATCTGTGCAAACATTTACTGAACACCATAAAGTCTGTCAAGTAAGAGAGATATAGGGAGAAAGAGAGAGAAGGAAGGAAGGAAAGCACCTTTCTGTGTGTGTGTGTGTGTGTGTGTGTGTGTGTGTGTGTGTGTGTGTATGTGTGTGTGTGCGCGCGCGTGTGCGTGTTTTTATATCTTGGTGAAGACAGGAAATAAATATTGTGTGTGTGTGTGTGTGTGTGTATGAGAGAGAGAGAGAGAGAGATGTCGAGAGAGAGAGAGAGATGTCTCTATTGACTGAGAACTTCACTCAACAAATGTTGAGTGGAAAACAAATGTTAACAAAAAACTGTTACTGAGGTTAAGGTTAGGGTTAGTTTTAGGTATAGCATTAACTAGCATAATTACATCAGTGGAAGATCCTTAGAAGGAGTGTGTGTGTGTGTGTGTGTGTGTGTGTGTGTGTGTGTGTGTGTGTGTGTGTACGTACGTACTGTACTCTCTCGACTCTCCACGTTGAGGATTTCTGTGCCAAGTTCTGGCTCCGTCTTAGGGAACAGCATGTACTTGGCTGCAGTGGAAGCCTGAACCATGACATCTATAAAACACACAAAGCAGCAGCCACACACACGCAAGCTTAAAAACTTGACCCCACTGTCCATAAAAGATTCTCTCTCTCTCTCTCTCTCTCTCTCTCTCTCAGGGCATCAGGGCCAGTTGTGATTGCTGGAGTGGTGGAGTGATTGCTGAAGTGGCTTCCCAGAGCTCTACTGAGCTTCAAATGGATCACATCATGCTTATAGTATTATTATCATATAAAAACATCCTTTATTTTTATTTTTTCATGAAAAAGTACTTTTGTCTAGGAAGCGTACTTCATTGGGTGTGTGTTTAATGCTTTAACCCCCTGCTGAATCTGTCTAGGTGCTGTTTAGTCTATTACAATGTGAGATATAATGTTGATGTTTATTGATGTAATGTTGAGATTTAATGCTTAAATGTTGCTTCTTTAAGTAGACATGTAGGTGGAGGTTCAGAAGTCTACAGTATAAGACTGTTTAAGATTATTTGCTTTTTTTCTGTTGATGCGTATACAGATGCGTATACAGTTTTGCCAGATCACTGCAGAGTTTCTTGGTCAGAGCGAAGTTTACAGGTAACAATTAGACTGTATACAACATTTCATTCCTGTATATGAGGAGCAATAAGTTCATCCTGTTTCACGGTTCAAGCCCTCTAGACATTTAAAAATCCAGGAGCAAAGAACTAAACTCAAAACACCTTGAAGTCATTAGGTCAATTATATGTAAATAATAAAAGGTGGTGGTGTCTGTTTTTTGTTTTTCTGTGCTTTTTCAATCAACAATACTTTTGCATTTGCTCAGACATGTTAATAAATCTGTCTTTTTCTTCTTGGTTGCATAACATGACTTCTGCAATTCCTTTTTTCCATTCTTTTTTTTTTTGTTTCATTTTATAACACTGACTACTTTGCTCTCTTTGTCCTTTTTTACTTTAAATCAAAACCACCTTTTAACAAAGACCACCAGTAACGGAAAAATTATCAATATAAGTATAAAAAGTGTCTATACACCAATCAGCTATAACATTAAAACTATGTTCCTAATATTGTGTAGGTCCCTGTAGGTACTCTGACCAGTCTGCAGCTATGCATTAACTTTTTTCACTTATTTTTGCTACAGTAGCTCTTCTGTGGGACCAGACCAGACAGGCCAGCCTTCCCCATGCGCATCTGAGCCTTGGGTGCTTGTGACCCAGTCATTGTCCTACCTCGGACCACTTTGGTATGTACTAACCACTGCATATACCTGGAACACCCCACAAGACCTGGCATTTTAGTGATGCTCTGACACAGTCGTCTAGCCATCACAATTTAGTCCTTGTCGAAGTCGCTCAGATCCTTAAACTTGCCCATTTTTCCTGCTTCCAACACATCAACTTTGAGAAATGACTGTTCACTTGCTGCCAAATATATCCCACCTCCAGACAGGTGCCTTTATAATGAGATAATCAATGTTTTCTACTTCACCTGTCAGTGGTTTTAATGTTGACTGATTGGTGTAGGTATAAATGAACCGTGTTCTGCCAAAAGCTATTTCCTCGGTTGTTGTTGTTGTTTGATGATGGTGGTGCATTGTATAAACACAAACACACTCTAAAATATCCCATAGGTGTTCAATTGGGTTGATAGTGACTGTAAAGGTCAGAGTATATTTATATTCATGATTAAAATCATCTTCATCATTAAACTATTCAATGAGCCCCCTTGTCCTGTGGAATCTAGGAATAGACCACTCCCATCAGGATATATCATCAAAAAAGGCCTAATAGTGCACATACAGTGAATCGTTTCTGGTAACCTTTCTTTTACCTAGAAACATTCTAATTTCAGAGCCGGTTCTTGGTGTACATTAATGAAATAGATCAATGGTCGCCAACCCTCTTCCTTACCTTCCTGCAGGTTTAATCGCCAACCAAAATCTAACACACCTGTTTTAATTTATCAAAAGCTTCTTAAAGTAATAGTTCACCCAGAACTGAAAATTCTGTCATCAATTACTCACCCTCATGTCATTCCAAACCCATAAGACTTTCATTCATCTTTGGAACACAAATGAAGACAGTTTTGAAGACAGAGTCCTCCTCTATGTCAAAATCAGTTTGTATGCCAACCCCCCACCCCCCCTCCGCCCCCCCAACATGTGACTCCCAATGCGTGTACTAATTCCGGGAGGGGGCCCTCGATGCCCAGACCGGAGATCCCCAAGTGTTCCAAAGTTCCCTTGAATGTCATCTCTCACAGGACCATAAAGAGGATGCTTGGAGTGTTCACTGTAGTATGGACGTGGGTCAGTCTCTTCTGTACTGCAGAGAGATGACACACTATCTCCAGCCTGGCTTGGGCGTGGAGCGATAGCCACCACACAGCCAGAGGGGGGAACGAAGCTCAAGGCGGACCCTGAGGTGGGAGCGACGTTAACCACGGAGCCAGATGGGGAAGCGACACTCTCCGTGAGGCCAGAGAGGGGAGCGAAGTTTTCCATGAGGCCAGAGAGGGGAGCGAAGTTCTCCATAAGGCCAGAGGGAGGAGCAAGGTTCTCCACAAGGCCAGAGGGGGAGCGATGCTCTCCATGAAGCATGAGGGAGGGAGCGATGTCCTCTGTGGAGCAGGAAGGGTGAGTGACATATGGCGTGAAGCAAAGAAAAGGAGCAACGTCTTCAGCGAAGCATGGAAGCAGAGCGACGTCTTCAGCGGAGCATGGAAGTGGAGCGACGTCCTTAGTCAAGCATGGAGGCGGAGTGACGTCCTCAGTGGAGCAGGATGGCAGAGTGACGTCCTCAGCCAAGCAGGAAGGCGGAGCGACGTCCTCAGCCGAGCAGGAAGGCAGAGCAACGTCCCTGATTGAGCAGAAAGGACACTAAGACAGAAACAACAGCAACGAAAGACAAACGCAAGACTAAGAGTGCAGTGCAAACTTTGGCTATATGCACATAGGTGCTTGTTAAGTTAATGAGAATCAGGTGCAGGTGGTTATGTTATGATGCTGTGTGGTGCAGTGGCTGCTGGGAACTGTACTCCAGAGTCCCTTGCGGGATATCCATGACAAATCTTTATTTGGGTGAACTTTTGCTTTAAGGCAATGATTAGATGGTCAGGTTGACATGATTATGATTGGAGTCTTCAGGAAGGTAGATATCAAAGAACAGGTTGGTAACCACCAACCAACAAGTCTAGTCCTTTAAGACATTTGACCTTGCTGTAACCTTGATCCTGTTAAGGATCAATTCCAAAATTTAACCAGTTTTATCTGATGGTTACTTTGATAATTCCATATAAATTTTACAAACCTTCAACCACTTGTTCTTGAGATATCGCACAAACAATGTTTGGACAGACAAATGGGCAGATGGACAACCCGAAAACATATGTGATCTAGTGAGTAGTCTTAAATTATTATTAAATTATTATCCAGGACTAACAAAAATACTGATGTGCCATGGCACAATTTGAGTTTTGCCAGCAAAATACCCGCTACAGCTAACAGAGGCACTGACCCACCTCACTGTAGGGGTCAAGCTTTCAGGTCTGTACCATTCTCTTAGTGTCATGAACTTGCCTACCTGTATCAATTTTTTCCACATCTCTGTAGAACAGAACCTTTTACTTCTGCACCACTGAGGTCTCAAAAGTGCTTTGAGTTTTATAATAAGGTGTTTATGCACTGCAACCCTGTCATAACATCCCTCTCTGTGTAGTTGTGGACACATTGTTCTTGCTGACCAAAATGGAGTTAAAAATGACTCATTGTCTCAGAGGGGAGACCTGGAGAACCACCAAACTTCTTTTTTATTTACAGGTCATATGGGCTACAAGTGAATCTCAACCCTTATGAGATTTGTTGCAATATAAAAAGAGGCTCTTTCCCTGAACCTGCTGGAAACACAGCAATAAATGCAGTGTGAATTTCAGGATATTTCCATCACTTCATTGCATATATATATATTTCCACAGGAGACAAACTTATATGAGTTAGCAGATGACCTCATATATTGCTTAACCAGGGGAAATTCTTGTAATAAGGTAACATGTTGTCACACAGCGCACATATTTGATTATTTTTTATACTGACCAAAATTAACTTATAATTTATTACGAATAGAAATTACATAGTGTTAATTGTGACTATGAGTGTTAAATCTTCCTCTCATAGATGTTCAACCTTAAGCCGAGTAGTAATGTAATTCGGTATATCCCAAATAAAGTATGTGGGTTTCAGGTAGATTAGATTGCTCTATTACTTCAATTAATTCAAATACATTCAAATATTTCATATTAGCAGTCAAATATGGCACATAGGAGCCAGAAATTGCAATGACAAGAGTATTTAAAGATTCAATTCTAACATGTGGTGCAGGAACATCACAGCAATTCACAGCCTGAATACAAACTAAACTGATTAGGCTTATGTCTGTTCAGCCACAGCACGTATCCAAAAACTGTTAAGCATGACATTCACTGTATGAGAAAACCACACTTAGCTAGCCAGGTTTTAGACATCTTCAGGCAGGCTATACCACTATGTTTGTTAAACTAGATCTGTTTACACAACATGATCTTTGCAGCCTAGGCAAGGTTAAAATCTAAATAAAAAATTTCCACATGTATGTTATAGGCAAAAAGAAGTTTGGTCAAAATCAGCCATTTCCCAGAACTCAGCCAGAGAGTCAGTACTGTGAAATGTATGTGTTAATACATGGAATGTTCAACACTGATATCATGGAAATGTAACAGAAATACGGTTTCGTTATATCTGTTTTGGTCCTAACTGCTCTATTGAAGTAAATAAAAAGTGAGCAAAGTACCTTTCAAATTTACTAAAAATCTATTCACATGAAATGGTAAATGGTCTGCACTTATAGAGCGCTTTTATCCAAAGCACTTTACACTGTGTCTCATTCATCCATTCACACACACACACACACATACCAATGGTAGCAGAGCTGCCATGCAAGGCGTTAACTTGCCATCGGGAGCAACTTAGGTTTTGGTGTCTTGCCCGAGGACACTTCGGCATGTGGAGTCATGTGAGCCGGGAATCGAACCGCCAACCCTAAGATTAGTGGACAATCCGCTCTACCACCTGAGCCACAGCCACCAAATATGCCCACTTTATGAGGACATGTTTGATTTAGCTATAGCACAATGGTGACAATTTCATCAGTGTGGTAGTCTAGCTCATTGGTTCTAAATGTAGTGTCTGGGGACCTCAACAGTCCATGAAGCATTGCCGGTGGTCTGTGATTTAAAAAAAAAAATCTAAATCCACCAGTATCAATGTTGTTCTGAATATTATTCCTTTATTCCAGTTTTAGCTTAATTGACTGGTCACTTTAATTAAATGAGTGTAATCCAAACCTTAATAAATGAAAAATAAGTAAGCTGATTAAAAATGTCAACTTGGACCTAATGTGTTCTGTCAATAGAAAGTTCAGGGGAAAAAAACTCAATAGCTCCAGTAAATAATCAGAATATTATTGTACATTCTTGAAATATTTGGATATAAATCTGAGGGGATCTGTGCTGAGGGGATCTGTGGATTTTTGTTTGTTTGTTTGTTTGTTTGTTTACAGCTAAATTGGTCTCCAGCTCAAAAAAGTTTCAGAACCCCTGGTTTAGCTGACTACTGTACCTAGCTGACAGTCTGTGCAACATAATATTTTCAGATACCATTATAACAGACAATATACTAAATGTAAATGTAATACAGTAATCTATAGGCGACTTAAAAGTTGAGGCTTATTAAACTATAACTACTCATTAGTTCATGTAGCATGTTGCATGTAGTATGTTGAAATACTATGAAATAGCAAGAGGGGTTGAAAGTAAGTAAGTAATATACATATAAGGGATTGCATAAGTAAGACTGGGGTTGAGATGACTCATAGTTACAAAAAGGAACATGTCAAAATCTTGGAATGTTAGAAGGGAAGGGTTTGACTGCATTAAAAGTTGGGTTTTCACTCCAATAATTCCCTGATATTAGACTATAATCTGTTTACTCTTTGCTGATTTTGAATACTTTGATTTTGAATTTACTCAGGAATTTTTCGAACATGCTGCAAACAGGAAAAGAGCATGAGACGTGTCGTTTCTTATTGCTTCGGGAGACTCAGAACACAATCTGACAAGCATGTCAGGCCAATCACCTCAGTGCCGGTATCTCCGACTTTCCTGCTACCGCATCCCTATACTCCACTTCATCCCAGAGGGGAAAAACAGAGAGATGACAAACACATTCTCCTCTCCTGAGTACTATTGCCCCAACTTAACTCAATCTGGCCCTATGATTTCCCACTGCCTCCAGATCAAATCTCATTTCCTCGATTAATTATGTAAACTAACTGAAAGATTATTCTTCTTTTCTTCTGTTGCACTAAACAATGAATCATATAGATGAACTAGGTCACCTGGCAGATATTTCAAGAGCCTGGTACACACTCTACAAATGAGCAATGCAGAGATTCACTTTCTGGATGAGACATCACAGAACTGCATCAAGCAAACAGACATCGAGTGGAGACATTCAGTTTGTTGATGAAGTGGCCAAACTATTAATCCTGTTTCAAACTTTAATGCTGTCCCACAGGGATGAGAGGCCATGTCAGAGAGAGAGAGAGAGTGTGTGTGTGTGTGTGTGTGTGTGTGTGTGTGTGTGTGTGTGTGTGTGTGTGTGTGTGTGTTTGTGAGAATGTGAGAAACGAGGTTCGCCTTGTCTTTGATGAGATGTGTTAGGACTAAACCATCTGTTATAAGCGGATCCATGTTTCATCAGCCTCCAATTCCTTTCATGATGACAAGTGATAATAACTCTCCTACTTGCTTTCCTTGGAAAGGAGACTCTGTGGAGTGTTCTCCACCTCTCCCAAGTGACTCTGGTACAGCGTGTTAAATAATATTTGCTGGAGAAGGAGGACATGACCTTTCCGAAAACACAACATCCTGTTACCATGTACTCTACTTAGGTGTTACACGAAAAACAAACTTTGCTCGTTTATATAAGCGCAAACCATATTACGCTTTTATCCCCAGCATGGGGAGTTTGAAAAATGTGGGTGTTTTCAGGCAAACCATCAAACCTTATTACTACATCTATAAACTGTGTACATGGTTATTGATAATAGATTGAGATGAAGCTCCTTCCAATAAGGGGTTCAATTCAAGAGGGGAAAAAGTTGGTGCATGAACGAATATTTATGGCTAATGTATTGTGAAGATCCCACAACATTAAATGTAGCTACAATGGATAAAATGTACAATGTGCCATTCTTTAATAACAAAACAATGTGAAAAGAATTGTTAGCAGTTGTGATATGAGAGCAATAAAACACTTCAGGATGTGCTGTTATTGGAAAATAATTCAGTGTGGTCATGTCTCTCTGTTTTTCATTGGGCCACATCACACCACCCTGTCATTGATTATCCAGAGTAACTTACAAAAAGTGCAGACAGCAGTGCAAAGATAAATAAAGTACTGCACAGCATGGAAAACACACAAATGTGCAGGATACAGGGTTCTCGAGGACCAGGATTGAGAACCTACAGTATGGACTAAAGACTGGTCCAAGTAATGCTGGTCCAAGCTGATGTGTGTTAGAGTGATCCATTGGGTAACCACAAAGCACAGACCCAAAAAGTAAGTGTGTGAACAATAAAATCACAGTGTAGAGAATTACAAAGACCTGTTATCATGCTGCAAATATTTTCTGCAAAAGTCTTCAGTCCTTTAGGAAGGAATGGAGACAACAGGACCATTCCAACTGTAAGGGGAAGCTCATTTGATGACTGAGGAGCCAGCAGGAGTGAGTTATGAAGTAACAAGCATCTGTACTTTGTATCTAGTATCAGAATCAGAATGTTTTTATTTTATTTGCCAAGTACAGGGTGTACAAGGAATACTTTTTGGTGCAAGGTCACACAATACAGTACAATACAATACAATACAATACAGTGCAATATAGTATAGTGCAATACAATATAATATAGTACAATACAGTGCAATGCAATACAATACAATACTGTATAATACAATATAATACAGTAGAATACAATACAATACAGTACAATACAATACTGTACAATACAATATAATACAGTGCAATACAATACAGTGCAATACAATACAATGCTACGTACTACAATACAGTACAATATAATACAATTACAATACAGTTCAGTACAAACCAATATATGGGGCACGGTGGCTTAGGGGTTAGCATGTTTGCCTTGCAAACAGGGGTTTGATTCCCGCCTCTACCCTGTGCCCGCAGAGTTTGCAAGTTCTCCCCGTTCTTCGATGGTTTCCTCCAGGTACTCTGGTTTCCTCCCCCTGTCCAAAGACATGCACTGTAGGCTCATTGACATCTCTAAATTGTCCATAACGTGTGAATGGGTGTGTGAGTATGTGTGTGATTGTACCCTGCAATGTGTTGACACCCCTTCCAAGGTGTCCTCTTCCTTGTACCCCAAGTTCCCTGGGATGGGCTCCAGGCTCTTCACGACCCCGTGTAGGATAGGCAGTTCAGAAAATAGATTGATGGGTGGATGGATGGATGGACAATACAGTACTACATACTAAAATACTATATAATACAATACAATAAAGGACAATACAATAGATCTGTACAGATAGATTGTACACTTTGATTCATATGCCCATTGACCTTGATCTGCTCATAATGCTGTATTTTGGATTGTGGATATTTGCAATAAATCTCCTGCACATGTATCTTAATCTTGCCCCTGAGTCTTCCTTTATATAAGAAGGTTCAGACTTTACTTAGCTATATTACTGTAATATACGTGCACTGTCATTCGAAATGCACTTTTCTCTCCCTGTATTTAATTTAGACCTTCAAATAGACTTCATTTCATACACTCTTTTGCCTGGCTATTTATAACACATACCTGTGAAATTTCACTTTATTTATTAACTATATTTAAACCTTCCATAATGACTGTCTGTTAGTCTTGTATGCTGGATTGAAACTATTTTAATTAGAAAAAAAAACTGTTCAATTTTGTTGATAACCATGTTCCTAATCTGCGTAGGCAGATTATTTTATCATATAAAATAAGCCATGTAAATAATTACACATTTGTGAAGGCAACTGTGAGACCATGTTGAAAATATATATTCTGACTTAAATCAATTTACTCCAAAAAATTTAACACTAAATCAGTAAGATCCCACCTTATATTCATGCTTATATTGCAGAGATTTGGTGTTTGTAGTTCTGAACCACAGTCTAAAGACAGAATGTTAAACTTGATTCTCGCTACAGTTACATATGAGATATGAGAGTTGTATGAAATAACTTGGGAGGTTATGAATCAGATGAGCAGCTGAATTCTGAATGCTCTGTAGTGGAGATACTACAGTATGCACTACTACAAGGCATTCCCTGCTCTGAGTTATGCACACTCTGGTGTTGTAGTGTGAACGAGGGGAGCAGTGTGTTTCATTATGTCCCTGTTGGCCAGTAAGTCAGCAATAGAACTGCCCCAGTGCTCCAAAAACGCTGAACACTGGCGCAGTGAAGCAGCGTACGGGCACGCAGCCAAACGGAAAACACAGTGTAATCTTATAGGCAGTGGCAAATAAGCAAATGTTCTTGGATAATCCCAGATGTCTATGATTGCATGCTGGCGTAACTGTTTGGAGGAATTCTTAGATGTCTTAGATGGATGTAACCACTGACACATACAAAAAGCACCAGGGGAAGTTATTTTTCTTTGTACTTAAGCTTTTGAAAGTTTGTTTATTTACAGAAGACTGGTGTGAAACAGGAGGACAGTGTCTGCCCATAATATACCTCTGTAAATTTTAGAACTAGGACAGAATGAGGTTTTAAATTAGACAAAGCAGAACAGTGTTTTGTTGTGTAGCAACTTAGAGTTCACTGTAATTCAGCTTGGTAACTGTGTAACTTTAATCTCTGTACAGTCTGTTTTATGCTGCACGGTGAGAAACATGGTTCATTATTTGTATGTTTTGAATTCTGTTGGCAGCAATTGCATGTGTGTACAGCAACTTGAGAGCAGCATACACACACGCACACACTCTCATGTATAGAGAGTGACGGCAGTGGGCAGGTGTGTGGTGTTCTCTTGTTTAATAGGTACAATGACGACCTTCATTATGGAGACGACACGACACTCAGCCATAACTTTATCCACATTTTATTATTCTCTTCCAGCACCGTGACATACTGAATATACGTTCCACACATGTAACCTATGGATTCTAATACTACCATATAGAACCTAATACTACATGTGGGATCATCCTTTACAGGGAGAGAGAAAGGGTAAGTGCTTTCGAAAATGTATCTCAGATCAGGTCAAGTACTAATCAGAGGATTGTTTTTGCCATAAAAGGACATTTATTTGTAGAAATCATACAGAAATGATGTGGACTATTCAAGCATCCTGTGAATCCAGAGCTTGCATTGAGACAAAGCAATAAGGAAGCAGCTGGACTGCAGAACTGTAAAATAGATTAGAAGTGGGATCAGAGATAAAAGTGGAAGTGTTTGATTTGCTTGGCATGGTTTCTGTTATTTTTTCCCCATTTTCACCCTAATTTAGTCATCTGCCAGTTCTCATCCACCAGCCAGCTCTCCTCATCACATGACAGAAGGTGTGAAGACTAATGTATTTGCTCAGAGAAACGTGAAGCCAGCCAACAGAGCAACATAGCACACTCAGAGGAAAGAGCTATCTGCCCTCTTTTGAATATATATATATATATATATATATATATATATATATATATATATATATATATATATATGCCCACAATTAGTGGTTTAGTGTTGCTCTGATTGACAGGGAAGATAAAGTATGCCATCATTCCCACCCAGATCCTCACCAAGGATTTCTGTGGCATTGTTGGGATTCAAACTTGTAAATCTCCCAAACAATTTTCTGTTGTACCATTGGGAAGTCACTTTGAATCAGCTAAATCTTTTCAAACTGAACCAGCTTACACCAGGCCAACACAAATAAACCCAATTTACGCCGCTCATCAAGAATCCAAATAACCTATGAAAAAAAGAAAAGAAACTTAGGAAACAATTATTTGGGACAGTAAACTTGCCTTTCAACTCTTTCATCTCAGCTCTACCTCCATTAGATGAGCTAAAATTTAGCAATTCAGAATAAAAATGTACTGACAATCCTAATTCCAGCTGTCCTGATGAGACACTGACATGCTTTATTCTTCTCTAGAAGACAATGATTGACTTTTTATTATTTTTTTAAACTGGTCTGATTGAGCTTACGACACAGAGCACTATCTAAGAAATTTTACTAAGAAATTCTACTCATTAAAGGAGACCTATTATGCAAAATTCACTTTTACATGCTGTTTGAACATAAATGTGCATCAGCAGTGTTTGTACACAAATACCCTATAATGGTAAACATCCACCCAATTCCTTTTTTAATATTCCCCATTAACTCAAAATGAGACATTCACATTTTCTCTCCAACTTGACGTCACGTTGGAACAGGCCCCGCCCACGACTTGTGACAGGCTCTGCCATATTTGCATAGATCCTCCCCTGAGTGAGCTGCACACAGAAGAATGTCTCAGCTTTGTAAGCTTTGTAAATGTTCTGTTGTTGGCTGTGAGAATGAACATAAGAGTCTTCATGTACTCCCAGCATCAGAGCCACTGAAGACACAGTGGCTCAAGTGACACAAGTTTTATTTATGATGGAAATGACCTCCAAAAAATAGCTATAATAATATATGTTTGTTCGAATCATTTTACACCAGACTGCTTTGTGAATGAGGGTCAATACAAAGCAGGATTTGCTGAAAAGTTGATTCTCAAGAATGGATCAATACCAACTGTTCGTGATCCAGCTTCATATCCAGAAGATGTAAGTATCTCACTTTACATTTTGTGAATGTTTGCAAATCGCCTTTCCCAATGTGCTTGTTAGCAAATTCCATGGCTAATGCGGCTAAAGTTACCATTGTCTCTGATTGTATTCACAGAGACCAGATTTGTATTTTTAACCCAAAAACGCCTACTGTCTGTATAATTCATACATATAGGGCTGAACACCGGCATGTACGGTGTCAGTCATTTTGATTCTCCTGATTTGTTGTTGCCGTAGTATCCGAAACATGAGCTGTAATGGCAGAACCCTCTTCTGAAAAGGGGGCGGGGAACAGCAGCTCTTATATTACATCTGGTAAAAATGTTCATAATAAGTCTCCTTTAAAATCACACTACAATTTACAGTCAAATGAAACTAGGCAAAGACAAACACTTGTACCAGTCAGAATCCAGTCAGTGTAATTCTACAATCATATGGAGCAAACAATGCATTATCTCTGCTGATTATAAACACTAAAGTTGGATAGTATGAGCAACTGTTTAGAAGATAAAAGTTGAAATTTAAATTGTTACTTAATTTTGCACTGTTGTGCACTGTTGTTCTATTCAGATATATTATTCTTTTATATGGTACAAACTGTATATATGTACCCTTAAAGAGACAGCAGCCATTAAGGTTCAGTTATGTATGTACCAGGAGCATTAATCCCTTCAGACAATACATTGTATTGGCCATGACATGGTTTAGAGATTATTATTCCAATGCATAAAACAAAGGAAAGTCCACTGAGTTCAGTAGTCCAATAGAATCCACTGGGTAACTAATCAAAGTCAAGCGTTGCCCTACTCGGTGATGAAAGTAATCAATAGTATAAAGACCTATTAAATGAAATCTAATTAATACTGAAGGATGAAAATATAATTAGTTACCTAAACAAACCGGTATTAAAAAAGTAAAAGGTACACTCTAAACCTGTCCGAACAGTACCATTTAGTACCTATTTTCTCAGAGTAAGCATTGTTAAGATGTTTTTTTGGGTTTTTTTTTGTTTGTTTTTTTTAAGTTTAATAGTCATGGCAAACCATTTTGTAGGATTTTTACCACTAAAAGTTGTCCTTTTAGAATTGTAGTGCCTAAATATTCATTAATCTAAACTTTATGCAACATTTCAAGTCCATTTAAGAGACTTAAAATCTTACCAGATGGAATTATTCATTTAAAAGCATTAAATAAAATATTGAAATATTTTTTTAAATATCAGAAATTGGATAATTTGGAGCAGTAGATAGAACTATGGAAATGTTTTCCAACAAATTACATACTATACAAATTATACTGTATATTTCAAAAATAGTCCTGAGTTGCCATAAAATAGTTAAATATACAGTGACTTTTTCCCCATCCTGGTTTTATCCTTCCTGAGCAGAGCAGGCTTATCACCAGAGCCTGTAGTAGTCTATATGTCATCCAAGCGTTTGAATTTGGGATGAAAAGTTATGCTCCACGCATGGATTGCTTTGACCTACCTACGCCGCCCACAGCAGCCTCCCGACAAATCAAAGCACATCATCATGGCAATGCTTTGATTCATTGAGGTCAACAAGAGTCAATGTTCTTACTGAGGGATTTCAGAAGCAGATGCCTGAGAGTCTTTCGTAGCCTGCGTGCTCTGTATGTTAATCCTGATGGAATACTGCCACCTTGTGTCCAGAAAGGATTGTATGTTACATGGTGTAATGATACTAGCACTATTCCCAGCTCTATTTACTGATATGTCCTGTTTT
Source organism: Ictalurus furcatus (assembly GCF_023375685.1). Lineage (NCBI taxonomy): Eukaryota > Metazoa > Chordata > Actinopteri > Siluriformes > Ictaluridae > Ictalurus > Ictalurus furcatus. Next base: position 11,030,804 of record NC_071265.1, on the reverse strand, counting down.
GCTTGTAGTTTTGAGCCCAGACCCAGTAGTGCACAGAAATTGGAAAGCTGAATGGAAGTCAATGTTTTCTAAAGGTATGCACTACTTTTAGAAAACACTGACTTCTGGTCAGCTTTTCAATGGCTCTCTGCAAACACTGCTGAAAGACTGATCTAAATGCAACAAGGTCTTAAAGCATGTCTTAAAGTTCCCTAAAGAAATTTCCCAACAATTACAAATTTTAACTTAAGAAATGACATTCATTTATAGTTATATTTAATGTTGTGGAACGTCTATGAAACAAATTAGTTCCTGTTATCACTTACATTATAACAGTCATTCCCTCAACAGCCTCTTGTTTCTCTTGTGGTCAATAAGGCAAAAAAAAAAAAAAAAAGGCATTACTGAGAAACTGCAAAGCACAAAGTCCTCTATACTAAAGACTTTCCCATTGCTGAAAATGTACTGACTGTTACAAAGCATTTACAGAAACATTTACCGTATCAGTGGTTATATGTTCGTCTTTGTTTAATGTTTTTGAGTAAGTGCTTAAGTGTTTCAAACTGACAGCACATATTTTACACATCTATTTTGATTGTGATTATTTTATCCAATTTTTAACCTAGTTTTTCCATGTAACGCAATTTATCTTTGTGGACAGACTGGCTGACTGAATAGAAGCTGTCAGAAGGAGCAGATATTGACTGTTTTTCTGAAGACGTCCCTCAGATCTTGGAGCAGCACATGGTTCAACTGGCTGGAGACTGAACGCTTGCGTAATCCATCGGCACATATGTTGCAGTGCAATTGTAAGAAAAATAGAGTGATTTTATTTCATATCTATGTTGTAGATGATTTTTTTTTCTGGCTGGCTTAGAAACGTAGCGTAAATTAATTCATCATAAATGTCTAAATTACTTGGTTTAAGCAAAGATGTGTTGGGTTGTATCTTGCTCTGTAAATCATGCATAAATTAATGACAGCAGGTTTGTAATGTATTGTTATAGTTTATAAAATGCTCACAAAGCTGCCAAAGAATGAAATCACAGAAATTTCATAATTCATACCTTAAATGAACATTGTAGCATTGAAGATATTTTGACAAAATTTCTTAACAGTAATATTACTATATATATATATATATATATATATAGAGAGAGAGAGAGAGAGAGAGAGAGAGAGAGAGAGAGAGAGAGAGTAATGCTATTATGTAGCCATTCATTTTGCTGCAATGTACATATTATACATGCCTTAAAAACTTTGACAGGCCACTGGAATTATGATCAGTTAAACAAAAAACTTTGAAAGTTAATTTACATACATGCTCAAAAATTGTTTCTAAAGGTGTTGACAGTTAATTGCTTGTCATGGACATAAGTTCTAAGAAATATTTCAGTACAAGCAGCACCCTGTCCTTCTTCAGTTCATTCATCACTGTCAATCTGGGTGACTCTCTCTCTCTCTCTCTCTCTTTCTTAGGAGAAATGCTGAAACATGTTGTAATGCAATCTCTTTCAGAAAGCCTTACATCAGCAGAATGGTGTGTCTGTGCTTAGAGAGCAGCTCCTAAATTGTCCAGCGTTTGAGCTTGGTTGCATCTAGGGATTTTGCCTATTAAATAGGTTGTGTTTATTGTAACTGTTAGATTAATTTTGTCATTGCTGAGTGTTTTTCAGTTGATTGATCAATTAGCTTTCATGCATCTGATCCAACATCACTGCCAGGCTGAGTATAAATGTTAGTATCTCAATGATGGCTCTATACTAATGTGAATATTAACATACCAAGAGAGGGAATTCTTAGCTGTTGTGCACTGGCACCAATTGATCTGCAAAGGCTTCTGATTGTTATCAGTGCATTACAATACACATAATAGATTCATGTGAATGTAAGCATCAGGGCAGGAGAATACATACTGGATGGAACTCCAGCACATAATGCCTGGCATGGCCATGAATGTACATATTCACACCATGTGTTTGGGAGGTGGGAGAAAACCTGGAGAACCCAGGTTACAACCCAGGTTACAACAGATGCAGCAAGAATATGTGGAACAATGCACAAACAGTAAACTGAGCTCAGGATCGAAACTGGGATGCTGGAGTTGAGAGGAAACAACAGTACACTTGAATGTACTATGTTCAGTACATTCTGTAATATTTATATAAAACTAATACAGAAACAAACAATGGGTCACTGGACATTTACAAGAGCAATATAAGAGTAAAAAAAAAGGTGATTTGCAAACATTCACAAAATATAAAAAAGGAGTAAAGTAAAGATTTGTGCAGAACCATTTTGAACATTACATTATTTGAAGAGTAAGCAGCTAGTCCAGAGAAAAGTACAGTGCAGTAGTCCATCCTGGATGTGATAAAAGCATGCATCAGGCTTTCAGCTCCTGGTAATGTCAGAAGCATTAATCTTATCAATATCAAAAATGTGAGCAAAGCCGTTTCAGAGCAGTTTCAGTGCCGAAAGGTTCCACTGATAGTTCTTAGCATTATAAAGGAGTTCTACTTGGGGCACTATCTCAAGAAAATGCATTTGTATTATAGGGTTCTACATAAAACCTGTAATGGTTACCCCAGATGGACAAAACTGTAGATCACTTATAAAATACTAGATGGAATCTCTTAGATGTATTCTGAGACTGTAGGGCATAATTAATATAATTAAAATACGGAATAATTAAGTACAGGAGCTGGGAACATGCAATCCTTAAGGGGTATGGAAAATCTTTAACGGTTCTATGTAGTGCTCAGCATGAGGTACCTGAGCAGTTACCAATTGGTCATCATGGAAATGTGCTTATTGTTGTTGTAGAAAGGAGGTGACATTTTAATATTACTTTTTTTTTTTTTTTTACTTTTTAACAGGCCTATTTTAACTGACATATGCACATATTCTTTATTCTGAATCAATTACAGGAACATTCCTCAAATGACATTCTTCAAATAAAAAAGTAAGGCATGCTGGAAAAATGTTTAGCAAAACAGACAGTTGGAACGTGAACATGTTTTTGATTTTTAAATCATATTCTAGAATTAGTGCGATCTAACTTTGGGGACAAAATTTTTTTGCTGTTATTAGCTGCCAGACAAGTGAAATACAAAATGAAGTGTATGGGGTTGAAACAAACTGACATTAATTAAAAGGTGTGTATCATTAATAGCTCAAATTGTATTAAATATCATTAAAAGCATCAAAGTAGTGGTACTACCCATCCTCAGTTCTCACATCAGTGCAAAGTATATGCTCTTTGTTATTTAGTATCAGTCAAAACCAAGCCTTTTTGATTCATTGATAGTCTTTCAGGTTTTGATATAGTTTCTGTTTTCTCATTTGCTCTTGCCTACCCTAGTTAATGTTGTTCGCTCATTGCCTGACCCTTGCCTGTTTTTTTTACATTGCTTTTGGATTACATCTCTGTCTTGTTTGTTACGTTAAATAAAACCATTGAGTTCTGAAGTCATGCAACCATGGTATAGTTTGTTCATAGCCTAACTTTCCCAATAATCCAAAAGCCTTTTTTTGTCTAGGGAACCAGGGTGATGCTAACTTCCAGGCTGGCCTACAAAAATACATAAGCCCTGCAATCTCGGCCAATTGAAATAGCCTTTCGACATGCCCCCCTAGTTTTGTCAGATGTTCCCACAGCTCCTCTAATGTTGCTATTGGTCTCTTGGCAGCCTCCCTGGTAAGTTTTTGTCTTGTCCTTTTTTAAATTTTGGAAGGACAGCCTATTCTTGCAGGCAGGCCCAGTATGCCTGACAGGAGTTTAGACACTTTGTGAACTGAATGTAGGCCAGGTTCTTGTGTTCGGCCCCTTCAAGCCAATGCCTCCATTCCTCTAACACTAACTTAACGGCTTGTAGCTAACGATTCCCCACATCATAGTTACGTTCAGCTGAGGAGAGGCGGTATGAGAAGAAGGCACATGGATGGAGCTTCTGGTCAGGGACGGATTGTTGGGAGAGCACAACACCCATGAGTCAGAGGCATCCACCTCTATGATGAACTGTAGTGAGGGGTCAGGCTGAATCAACACAGGGGTGGAGGTAAACAGCTCCTTAAGTTTTGTGGACGAAGGATGTAGAGGTGAAGGTGAATCCTGTGAGGGGTGCCGCCATCCGGCTGTAATTTTTAATAAAGCGATGATAAAAATTGGCAAACCCCAGGAACTATAGGACCTGCTTGAGGGTAGTGGATCTGGGCCACTCGACTACATCCCGGATCTTCTCAGGGTCAGCCTTAACTCACCTGCTCTTGATGATGTAACCCAGGAATGTGACCATTAGAACATGAAACTCACATTTTTCAGCTTTGACAAGCAAGTGGTTCTCCAAAAGCCGCTGCAGGACTTAACGGACATGGAGAGTTTGCTCAGCAAGCATGTGGGAGAAAATCAGGATGTCATCCAAATAAACAAACACAAAGCAATTCAGAAAGTCCCAGAGTATGTCGTTAACGAGAGCTTGAAACACTGCTGTGAAATTGGTGAGGCTGAAAGGCATGACCAGGTATTCGAAGTTGTCCAGGGGGGTGTTGAATGCAGTCTTCCTCTCGTTCTTTGCTCTGATCCTGACCAGGTAGTATGTGTTCCACAGGTCCAATTTTGTGAAGATAGTGGCCTCATGCAGTGGCTCAAAGGCGGAATTGAGAAGTGGCAGGGGGTACTTGTTCTTCACTGTGATGTTGTTGAGGTCCCGATAATCAGTGCAAGGGTGGAGGACCTTATAATTCTTGGCCACAAAGAAAAAAGCATGGGGAAAGAGGAAGGTCGGATGATGCCAGCAGCAATTGACTCCATTATGTATTTCTCCATGGCCTTTCTCTCAGAATGGGAGAGGTTAAATAAATGACCAGAGGGTAAGGCAGCCCCAGGAAGGAGGTTGATAACACAGTCATACAGGCAATGAGGCAATGCACAAGAAGCAATGGGGTTAATCTGGGCCAGGAATTTCCCATCCAGGCCATTGACATTAAGGGGAGGATCTAGGGATTCAATGGGTTGGCCGGACTGTGACGCTAACTGCTTATCCAGGAAGCTATCTTTGGCAACTGAGTCAAGGAGAGGAACAGAGAGCTGGTTGTAGCAAAGGGTGGCAGGAATCTGAAAGCAAGATAGGGGGTCAGGAGTGGCAGATGAACAAAAAGAGAACTGGAGGTGAAAGGTGCCTGGGGTTGGCTGGCTCACTCTTTGCTCCACTCTCACATGTTATCTAACCTGATAGCCAGGGAGATTAGTTGGTCGAGGGAGTCTGACTCAACGTTCATGGCTAATTCATCCTTCAACCGCTCACAGAGTCTATTCACAAATGCTCCCTGGAGCGCCTCTTCATTCCAGCCTGACTCAGCCACCAGGACCCAAAACTTCACAGAGTACTTGGCCACACTGCGGGGCCCCTGATGGAGGTTTGGGTGGTCAAAAACTCTCCGAAGTCCCGTGGTAAAGGAGATGAGGGAGGACCTGTCCCAGATGGCAGTGGCCAAGGCTAGGGCATCTCCACTCAACAGCCCCATGATGTAGGCCACCTTAGCCTCATCATTGGCATAGCTTAAGGGATGCTGGGCAAACAAGAGAGAACACTGGAGGAGGAAGGACTTGCACTTTCCTAAGGCACCCAAATAGGGTTCAGGGTCTGGGACATGTGCTTCATGCTTTGGTGGACTGGGGGAGGCAACATACTGGACCACCGGGGTATGGTGACGGGCTGGGGGCCAGGGGTTGTCTGAACCAGTTGGTGGAGGATGCTGTAGAGTCGCTGGGTGTGGAGCCCAAGCTGGTCCATCATTGTCTGGTGGCTCTCAGTGAGTGTGTGGAGCTGTAATTCATGTTGATCCAGGAGGGTTCCTTGACGGAATAGGGCTGACTGCAGGGAAGCTGGCTCTGCTGGGTCCATGTTGGCCAGATTGTTCTGTTAAGGGGAATACAGAGACGAGGGGACCCAAATGCAGAACACAGACACATAACAGGAAACCAAATGCAAGTAAGGCCAGAAATGAACTGCACTGAAGCTGGAACACTCTGGCGATGAGTGGCTGAAAAACTGGGGCTTATAAATGCTGCAGATTGAGTGAGTATATGAGAACCAGGTGAGATCAATCTTCAGTCAGGCAGGGTGTGAACTGGAGTGCTACACCCAGACACACACACACACACACACACACACACACAGAGAGACAAAAGGGAGAGAAGACACTGGAACACAGGGAAGTAGGCGGGATCTGGCCGGGCTTTGACACTTGCATCCAGTTTATTGTAACTTTTTTATATTTCCTATTTTTCACTGAAATGTTTCTGATTGTCTTTCACTTTTTTATGCGTTGTAATTTCACTTTGAGGGTGGGAAAAGTTCTGGCATGATTTATCTTGGTTTCATTTATTACATCTCATAAACTTGCCATTTTAACAGGGGTGTCTAAACTTTCTATAGCCACTGTAAGTACTATTATAATTCATCATTTCAGTGGAGTTGCTTTCGGTTAGAGAAATATATGTTCTAAATATAATGACTGATTAATATCAAAGTCAATGGCACTGTTTTGATTAACTCAGCTGAACACCAGTGCTGTTTTCATTGCAAACATCTGATATAAAGTATTTAGTCATTTGAATATGTTTTGGATTTGTGTTGACACTTGCCTTTTAGGTAGTAACTAGGCATAGGCTTACAATTTTATCATTTTAAATTGTATAGCTTATACACTAAAAAAAAAAAAAAAATCAAGTGAAGATCAGTCATTCAACAGAGAACATGGAAGAAACCCACACAACACATGGAGAACATACACAGCAACTCCACACAGGCACAGTATCCTGAGCTCAGGATCGAACCAGGGACCCTGGAGCTGTGAGGCAGCAATGTGACCTATTCCATCACCGTGCAACCTCAACTGAAAATATGTTAATGAATATAGACAAATTTATCTACTATTTCTCATTATGAGATTACAAAAAACATACAAGATTTTTTTTACAAAAAGATTACCAAAATAGCATTTTTGTATCAATCTGTGATTGAGACCATGTATGCTGAGATGATGTAAACAGCTCTGCCCACATACTGTATGAGGACTTCCATAACAGTGGACACTGTTAGAAAAAGGGTGAACTCCACTAGGGCTCTTTGGATAGTTAAGTGTTCTTCACTTCCTAAAGATGTTCCACTGAGAACTGTCTCTGATAGTGAAACCCTCTGTTACAGATGAAGGGTTGCCACAGGGAGACAAGGCATTCTAAATTTAATCTATTTTCTTTTGATTCTATGATTAGACATGAATTATTATCAAATGCAAAGGCAATCATTTTAGCTCACTGAGTGTGAGACAGTTTCATATCCAGGTGTGCATATCGTATATATCCAATAGGGATACAGTAGCAAAAAAAAAAGGCTTTGTCAGGTCTTCTTCCTAGAAAACCATGAGTTGCATCAGTTTGATGGATCGCCCTATTAGTGTATTAGAAGCCTTGCCACAAAAGAACACTATTAACATAATATTGAGTAGTGAAGCTTGCAGACTAATAAGATGTGCCTGCGGACTGGGCACAAGCCCAATGATAAGCTTTCCACAAGATGACTGCTCAAGGTATTAGCTCTATGCTGCATCTGAAAATAGTGTCTGAAAGCATTATATGTGGGCACTGAAGAAAGAATCCATTTCAAAGAAGCTTTATTCTGAAACCATGCTTAATATGCCTTTGATAGAGAGGGATTCTTAATGCCTTGGTGTTTTTTTAATAGCCATGCAGGATGTGTGAATATTTCTTTCTCTCACGCAGCTGTAGGACATGTCACATCACAGGCGATTAGCAGGAACAGAAACTGACACCTAAAAGATGAAAGCTTTACATTTAATGTGGGAGGGAAATGCCATAATTCTGGTGGAACAATCCACAGCATCCCACTCAGTCGAGTGACAGTTAAAGACTTTAAGACTCTGCAAGGTGAAGGTTTGCTTATTTATAGAAAACCTTGGACGTGCTGGAACAAAAGTGTTAAATAGGAGTAACCAGTGCAATGTGATTGCAGCCAGCATGTCTAAAAAGCATGTTGTCTCAACCATTCAAGTCCCATACCCACTCTTCAAAACCCCATTTTCTGGCCAGAACTGTGGGTGGCTGAGCTCTTTCACATATTCTTCCTTTTTTGTTGTTGTTTTTCTTTTTAATAGTAGAGGTAATCCATCATATAGGCTACTGTAGGTGTAGTGACTGGTGATGATTGAATTTACTGGTGATCAGTTTTATCTCATATGTGTCATCAATGTAATATGAGTTTCCCCATATAAAATCAACATATGTTTGGTCACATTTAAAAG